>NC_089596.1:69500707-69593531 GCF_019320115.1 Miscanthus floridulus | reverse complement strand
AGTGTCGCCATCGTCGTGCGCGCTCGCCACCGCGAAAACGCGTTGCCCAGCTCGTCAGTAGCTTCGCAGTGATCTCCTCTACCTCCTCCACCCCACCGTCGTGCCAATTCGGCCTTGGTAAGGGCGAAATCGCTGTTTTCTTCCACCGCCGCCACGGCTGACCTCGCCGGTGATGGCGCTCCACACGGACACCCGCCACCATGGCCTTCCCATTCTCTTTCTCTCTTGCGCTAGGTCCTAGGTGCGATGCTGATGCTCATAGAGTCACCCCCTAGAGCCGTAGTGTCGTCACCTCGCCGGAGCATCGTCGAACCGCGCCGTCATCCAGCATTCACGCTATCGTCCTTGCTAGGGGTCAGTAGAGTTTGAAATGAGGGATTAGATAGGTGTGCCTTGCTGTGGGGGGCGCGCCTGAGCCGTCGGGTTCGCCGGAGGGGTCACCGGCGATGAGCTTCGCCGCCGCCCTGTTCTCCTCCCCTGTCTGTCTCTCTGTCGGGCGGGACCCGTGCGTCAGTTGCCACGGCAGAGGCGGGAGCCTGGCTGGGCTGCGCCATTTCTGGGCCGCGCCAGCGCTTGCTTCGCGGGCCGCCGTTCTTCGGGCCGGCCCACCAGCAGTGGAGTTGATTTTCTTATTTGTGTTTTGTTTTATTCTTTTCACTGATTTGGGTATATATTCAAAAATATGTAGCTCTTAGATGGTAGATCCAAATCATGCGGTTCCAATTTTGTTGAGTGCATGATAATGTCTAGTTTCTACTAAAAATATAATACATGTCATGTTCTGTTATGAAATGGGAGTTTCTATTTATCTCTTTTAATCATGGAGGAATTAGGGATAATTATATCTTTTTCTATGTAGCTCCAAATGGCATGAAATTTTTATGGTGTACTGCTAATATCATGAATAGCTTGTAGTTAAAATTTCATATATTTTGGACATTGTATGTAGGAGATAGAAAATTATCTTGTTTGCATGAGTGGATCTTGAGTGAATTTTCATAATTTTTCTATAGATCCAGTTAGGGTAAAAATTGGTGAGTGTTACTCTTATGCTAGAATGATGCTAGGAAAAATGTGAAATCTATTGCTTGACACTTTTCAATAGGGTTTCCTAATTATGCTAAAAATAGACATGCTACCTGTTATTTTGGATACAGCAAGTTCTTCTTACCCAATGGCTTTGAAATTTTTATGGTAGTCTATGTGAAGCATGGGATAGCTACTGTAATTTTTGTAGATTTTTATAAACGGTTTTACTATATATTGCTTTAATCACCTAATTAACTAAAGAAATTAGAAAAGGGCATTAAATAAATTGTTTAGAAGTTGGCACTATGCTTTCTGATGTTTCTCTAGTATGCAAAACATGTTGGTAAACTTGGTTTGGTCCAATTATGCTTTTGCATCATCATTAAATAATTAAGTTAGTAACCCTGTCGTTTCTGGACAGATTCTAGGTTTACTGGAATTCGATTTGGTTAACGTAAGAATCATGCTTTGATGTTTACAATTGATTTATAGAGAATTTCATAAGCTTTCTAGAATGTCCTCATGCAAGTCATTTGGAATTGTAGAACTCTTGTTGTGATTGAATTAAGGGACTACTTGTGTGCATATGAAACTTTAAATGTTAATTTATGTATGCCTTTACTATTTCTAAGTTTGTGGTAATGTTCCTAGGTGTTAGGCCTTTAACTGAAGATGAGCATCTTTATCTTAGGTTATGCAAGTTAGGTAAGTTGATCTTGTTCTTCAAGTTAAGTTAGATACCTGTGTTAAAGTGATTTGAATAGAGCTATTTTACTCGGTAAACGAGTGTCCAGTGATGCTTTCGTAAACACTTACTGTGATTCATTCATCACTGAGCATCATGTCATTCCTTATGCATCCATGATATTTATCTTGTGCATCGGCATGCAATAGGTGTACCTGGAGGGAGTAACACTGCTGGAATTCGAGGAACCGAGCGAGCAGCAGCAGCCGACACCGGAGGTACAGGAGGTGCAGCCTTCAAGAAAAGTGCCAGACGAGGTCGCCGTTGAGTGCCCGGATCACCGTCCGTGCAACTTTATGAAAGGCAAGCCCCGAAGCATATTAAGCCTCCTAATTTCTGAAATGCAGTTATAGTATTATTGTTACATATATATATTGTTGCATTAAGTTTAGGTGTTGGATGCAAACACTTGCTGCATTGGTTACCCAATCCTTGTCCAGATATTGTTACCCTGAATCCTATGTAGCTCAGGCTCGTGTAGTGCTTAGCCCTGCTTAAACACGGTAGAAGTCAGGTGATTTCCTGTCACCTACGAGATATAGGAAGATACATATGGCATGGTTGGCTATATTTGCTATCGTGGAAAAGAACCAGTCTTAATTTGAAATGAAGACCGGACGGAGGCTTGTCGGTTTGCAGTGACTCCGTCTGTGTCGATTAAGGACTGAATCTTGGAGCCATTCCTGTTCATGTTGAACGCATTCCTCTCTCTTAGTTGGCCGGGTCTAGAGACCGACCACGAAGCCGAGTAGCTCACCTCAGGCTGGGAGTCGATAAGTATAAAGTACGCCTCGGAAGGGAGCCGTAGGCGTGAGTCCAAGGGCAGGTGATTTAAAAGTCCTGATCGTCCTGGCAGAAGGGTAATCCCTGAGAGTGCTGGCGCTGATCGAACCCGCGAATTTGGTTCTTGAGATGTCCCAAAGGTGACCCACGGCTACCCTTGCTAAGTATGCCAGGGTGAGAGTTAGGAATACCCCCTCAGCTGAGTTGTAATTCGATTCGAGTCGCCGTCTCTCCCGGTTAGTGAGAACTTGACTGGGCTTATCTCCAAAGTAGATACACTAAATAACCTAATGGTTCAGAACTAATGATATGATGATGACAGCCTTATTATACCTGCTATGGTTAATATTGTTTGCTCCTAATAAGTGAGTGCTCTAGTACAGGTGCTAATCTAGTGGACAGGTAAATGATGATAAGCTTGATGCTAAGTTTAAATTGATTACTATAATCATAAGCTCTTTTATGCAACTGTGTCAAGCTAGCCCACCTCATAAGCCTTGCATGATCCTTGGTGTCTTTCATTTCTAGTTTATACGGGTAAGTCTAGCTGAGTACCTTCTCGTACTCAGGGTTTATCTCCCACCTGTTGCAGATGACCAGTTCTACTTTGGTTGCTGCAAGTACTGCCTTCTCCCAGCTGGGGATGAAGACTAGACCGTTGGGCGCGGTCTCTACTAGTTCTCGTACCTGATGATGCTTTTGTGGGACATGACTCAGACTTGGCAATGTATTTGAAAACTATGAAGTTATGTACTGGACTATGTTGCTTCCGCACATTCGAACTTGGTTTGTAATATTTTATTTGAACTCTGATGGATGTAATCCGAATGCTACTTGTGAAATGTTGTAACGGATGATATGTTGTGTTGAATCACTATGGTCTTGGTTTGTATGTCGAGAGTTGGTTGAAATCCTTCGTGATTTCTAGGACTACCGGGATTATGGGAGCATAAGTATAGGAATTTGATCACTTCGGTGATTGTTTTTGTACTTACTGTTCTTATGATTTGGTCGGTTCTGTTACAGGTTCCTCCGCGAGCAGAAGGTGGAATGGGAACTGCCTCACCGAGGAGGCCCAGGCTGCGAGGAGATGTGGGCGTGCAGCTTGCTGCCGCCTAGCAGCAGGAGGCCGAGACGCGTCGGGATGCGGAGGAGATCCATGGGATGTTTGAGGACCTGTCGGCGAGGGTGAAGCAGGACGAGGAGGCGGCCACCAGGGTCCAAAAGGAGCAGGATGAGCTGCTCCAGAAGGATGCCGATCCTAGCCAATAGGCCATCGAGCTCCTAGGTGGAGCTAGAGATAGAGCGGGATCTCAAGCTGAAGGCCGAGGACAGGTCCGCGGCGCTGCTAGCGGAGGATGGATCAGGATGCCGAGGTGATTGCCCGGCTACGCAGGGAGCTGAGATGAGCTGCTCTAGACTACAGAAAGGCTCTGCTCGAAGCATAGCATGGTCCATGAGGAAGCGCGACCAGGCCTGTTCGAGAGCAGCGACGAGGCGTATCAGGTGGTCAACTCCCTCCGGGCGGATCTTGGAGTCACGATGACCCGAAGGTTGGACACCGAGAGCATTTTTGCTGGGCTAGGCAAGGAGCTCACAGAAGTGCAGGGATCCTTTAGGACGAGAGTGACAAGCACGATCTTCTGCGCGCCTCCATCGGGGTGGTCTTCAATGACCTAGGGGTGGCGCAGCCGGAGGAAACCAACTC
Organism: Miscanthus floridulus; assembly: GCF_019320115.1. Lineage (NCBI taxonomy): Eukaryota > Viridiplantae > Streptophyta > Magnoliopsida > Poales > Poaceae > Miscanthus > Miscanthus floridulus. Next base: position 69,589,266 of record NC_089596.1, on the reverse strand, counting down.
ACTTGCGGCTCGTGCCGTGGGTATCACGGTGTGGGTGGGCCTAGCCTTGAGGAGGACGCCTTTCACGCTAGGATCACCCAAGCCTTCACTGTTGCCTACTCTCATTATGATCGGGAGATCAACTTGGAGGTAATGAGCCTCGGCTTCACGCCCGGCTATGAAGACTCCTGAGCTGGATGAGATTGAGAAGGCGGTGACTCCCCTTGCGTGGAACCTGGTGAACAGGCTAAAAGAAATGGTTCTCCCTTCGAGGAAGTAGTTAGTTGAATAAGTTTGATAAACATTTATCTGTAATATATGGACAAGTGTTGGTACTTTCAGTGTCCGAAAACAGATTCGTGATTTCGCTTTGTAATTTTGTTTTGTTCATTTGAGCTTACTCTTTTCCCTTTTTGCATTCAGGAAAAAGGTTTATGTGATCCGACCTTTCTGTTCGTTAAGACTATAGGGCCCGAGGTGTTTAGGGGAAATTTTGATTGTGCTGGTGAGCAAAATTACCGTAGCCATCTGGGTGTGGGTTTTTTGCTATCTTATCCGGGCACGCGAGGAAGAGGTCTTACACATCGATTGTTTTGAAAAAAGGAGGTGTTCATACCTTTATCAGCCCCCGAGTGAGATCCGACCCCTTGCGGTCGCTGGGGCTAGATGTTACTGGAGATCGGAGCTGAGGGTAGCGAACTTACTCTTGTATTCTCACGTACCCCTTGCTTAGGATATTGGTGATCGCTGCGTGACCGTGCATTTGGTCTTATCGCTGGCCCAGCCTTCCCCAAGCCCCCGTGCGTGGTGGGGATTCAGTCAAGGGTTGGCTCATTTTGTGACTATCGCCCCGTCTATGGTTTCCATAACTGGAGGGGTTAAGGCGACGTCACTTGCCTCGTCGGCTCGAGTGATGCGCTTTATGAGCTCGCTAACGGGGATGTTTGGATGGAATCCGATCCCGTTTGCTTTGCGATAGGGTCTACAAAGTCCTCGGTTGGCGTTCCGTTGCTCCTTGACCTGCCTTCCAATAGATTCACCCTCAATGGGGATCTATGGGTTCGGCTAGAGGCTGGATTGAACTAGAAGGTTGAGATGACCCTATCCGCCTCAATGCAGGATGGGCAAAGGCTGCTGAGGCTCATCTACGTTTTCTCCCCTGACTCTTGTTCGAAGAGAGGCGGCCCCGGACCCTTCGTAGGTCAGCCTTCGAACCTCGGCCTCTCGATCTTGGATCAAGTGGCTCGAGCCCCCGAGCCCCTTAGGGTCTGATAGGGGTCGGCCATGTTTCGCACGTCACCTCGTCCTTGGTTTCCGCAACCAGAGGGGCTGAGTTGGCGACACTTGCCTCGACGGCTCGAGTGTTGCACTCAATGAGCTCGCTAATGGGTATGTTCGTGTGAAATCTGGGTCCATCATTTGCTGACGAGGTTAGCAGAGCCCTCTTGTGGCATTTCACTACTTCTTAACCCGCCTCCCAGCAGATGCTCGAGCCGTTCGATAGGCTCAAGTGGTCCGCTGGTCTCTCCTCGATGGAGATTCTGTGGGTTTGGCTCAGGGTTAGAATCAAATGAGAAAGGTCGAGATGTCCCTGTCCGCTTCTAAGCCGGGTCCGGTAAGGCCACTGGGGCTCATCTCGGTTTTTCTCCCCTGGCTCCGTTTGACGCAAGGTGGCCTCAAGCCCTTTGCAGGCCGGCCTTCGAACCTCGGTCAGTCGCCGCTCATATTGAATGAGGCGGCTGTCGCTTCATGACGCGACACGAGGCGTTGAGATGCAGCGATTTGCATATGCAACATTTCGATGATGGGATTAATGTGTGATTTAATTGAAATGAAAGCAGGGGTCGGTAACGTTACCTTGGTGGCATGAGCGATGAGAAGCTCTTACCAGACATGTCCGGGCGGGGTTCGAGTCCGACGTTCATGATGGGGCCGGCATGACCTATACGAGCATCGTGATTTTTCGTTCCCGTCTCTCGGTGGTGATTCGAGCCATTCGATTGACTTTTAAGTGACCTGACAGCCTCTCCTTGAAGGAGATTCTGCAGGCGGACCCTCTAAACCCTTCTCAAGAAGGCGGATGCAAAAACTTGGGGTATGGGGAACTGTGAATTCAATTATGCTAGTGAACAAAAACACCGTAGCCGCCGGGGCGTAGGGTCTAGTGGTTCGTCTAGTTTTACTCAAAGTTTTACACCAGCACCCCGCGTCTCTGGTTTTTAAATGTAAGGAGGGGTCAAGCAGTGAGGATGTCTAAACAAATAGACACCCTCGGCAGCCCCCAAGCAATGTCCGTGCCTCGGCCATTGCTGGGGTCGGAAGCTCGGTAATGAAATTAACACGCAAAGTAAGTAAACAGAGGTGCCTATCTTTCAGTGGTCGTTTGTTCGTTGTTTTACCTGGGCCATTCGATCAACCCAGGTGGCCTGTTGGGCCCCCCTGGGCGGGGGTTCCATCATTTTATGGTCCTACCTGGGGAAGCGGAGAGTCGCCTGCATACGGGTGCGCCCCGATCCTCGCACCCGGCGCATGGTGGTGGTGGGCCATGCCCGGGCAACGTTCTGTTTGATCGGGTGTCGTCTTATCGACCAGGGTGCTTCCCGTCAGTCCAGGCGCGTTGATGAGGACATGACTCCCATGCATATGACCATGTTTGTGTTTCATTATAATCCATGAACACCTTCAAGTCTTGCTGTGTTTCCTTTATATCCATCAAACCCTAGTCCACGCCATCTAATTTGTTACACTTGTCTTCACTGTTTCCATCAAATCCTTGCTATTGTGACCAATTTTGCGCCCAGTGTTCCCGTTTTGTCCTCTAATTCGGAGTCAGTTCGTAAAACTGGTCTAGTTTTCGCATACGAACTCCGATTTCGACGTTCCATATATCAAAATCGATCAGAAAAAAGTTTTGGATCCGTCCGTCCTCGCCTTGTTGGGTTCTGAAATTATTATTTTGGCCAAAAACTGGTCACAAGATCCTCTTTTTTGTGGTCACAAGCTTTTTGTCGATTTTGAGCACATCTTCTGAAATTTCCACAGGCCATGCCTTTCACTTGTTTAAGCTCATATTTTATATGGTTACTTCTTTTTTGCTCCTAAGTGAAGAAAAAATATCAAAAAAATAAAAAGAAAAAGTTAAAGAATCCCAAAAAAACAACGATAGCCCACAAAAAGAAAAAAAGAGAGGGGCAAAAGTGGAACAATATCTAGAGGAGCACATAGAGAACGTCATTTGAGCTGTGTTTGCGTGTGCTGATTTCTGCCTTGTTTCTAATCATATTCCTGCTGTTCACATCACTTGATACATCTGGTACTTGGAACGTGAGTAGGCCAGCAACTAAGACAAGTACTTGGGATACTTATTCAGCTTTGCTATTCAGTTGCGAATTTTGCCATTCCTTGCTACTATATTGTGCCTGTCCAAGCTCCACTTTCTTCTAATCAAGTACAGGTTCGCCTTGCAACTGTTACACTCAAGCTACAATGGTATCATAGTCACTGACCGATTGCACCGCTTGTTGCTTTGGTAAGAACACTTGTAAGACCGTGGTAAGACTCTTGAGAGTTGAGTGCCTTGTTTTTTCTTGTTCACAACCTAAGTAGTTGATAGGGATAATACTTTTGTGTTGTCTTTTGCTGTCTTCTAACAATGACAGGTTGTTCGTATCCACTGACTTATGATGGTATAGGTGCTAATGAGTACATGGAGTGGGAAATTACCATCGATAACATATTTGCTACTCGCTTTATGTTTCTAAGGAGGAAGGTAAAAAATGCAGCTAGTGTTTTGCGACATTCTACTTTATCTTGGTGGGAGTCTTTAGATCCTTCTGATAAACCTCAAACTTGGAATGATATGAAACTTCTTATGCGAGAAACCTTTGTTAATCCACCTCCTGTTTTAACTTTATATGATGAGGTGAACCATTTAGAGGAAGAGTCTGTTGTTATTCCTCATACTATGACTAACCTTCTACAGGATAATGTACATAAGCGAGAGGATGACATGGAAGAAAAAGAGGAGCTCACAACCTCATATGCAAATTCAGAACCATCACTTCACAATGCACCTATTACTCCTGCTGAGAACACAGGTAATGCCCATGGTGCTACACTCACGAAAGGTCAGAATTGTTTTAATGTACTAAATTCTTCCACTAACCATGCTATCATAGAGCAATTGTTAGTGGAACCCTCTCTTGATTTATCTTTGTCCCATGATAATTTGCTTGATGTTCCTTGTGATAAAGATGAATTGGTTGATGATGCTTCAGTTTTACATGTTTTGGAACCAACCACTTGTGCTGAAAATAAATATGTCATTCATATTGCTACTAAAACTGATGAGCTCAAACTTTTGTCTTCTTTACATACTTTGGGTTACATTGAATTTGATGTTTTTTGTAACCTAGATTGTTTGGAGGAGAGCCTTTTTAAATATGCTGATTTGCCTTGGTTTTCTAAACACACATATCATGTTATTGGGAAATATAACAACAAAGGACAATATATGATACATCGAGTATATATTCGTAGTAATATGAATTCTCCTTTTGTTGTACAAGATTATGATCGTTTAGTGGGCAGCCATAATAATACAAACATTTTCTCATGTTCCTCAAGGAAACAAGTTCACTTCCAAGAAGGGGAGCATTGTTGGTTGCTACCTATGTCTGCTAGACCATCTATTCTTGCATTGTCTTTGGTTAGTTCTAATCTTTTGCAGGATAGTGTTGATATACATCGTGTGCATTTAGATCATGGAGTCTACATGCTTGCTGAAATTTTTATGCGAGATGACATGCTAGAAACTTGGAAACATGGCCACATTCCTTCTCACAATTATTTCAGTTTCCTTTGTCTTCGCAACCCCGTTCTCCTTTATATTGTGCAGGATCAGTTTCAAGCGCAATCGACGTCGAGGACGGCTTTTCGTCAAGAAGGGGAGGATGATGAGGACATGACACCCATGCATATGACCATGTTTGGTGCATGGTATGGAGGGGTAGGAGGCCAGAAAGGGTGTAAGTCAAGAAGGAGGTCTGAGGCTAATTCGGTTCGAGTCCCCGAGGTGGAGGCCCAAAGCAACTCAAGTTCGAGTCTTCCTCGACCTCCAAGACCAGTCTGCCTTAAACTAGTCACCCTGAATGCATCCGGACTCCGTTTTCGACAATCCACATATGGTTGGAAAGCTAATTTGATAAGGAAGCCAATGCAAGTGGTCTCATGTCAAAATCCCTTCGAAATCGACAGGAATCGTCGAAACAAGTCAGCGTACAGAATCTGTCAGGGTGCTGCGACACCGTCTTTTGGTCCGTTGGACCGTGTATCGTGTTTGGGCCCATTAGGGGGCGCATCCAAGGGGGTGACGCCCAACACTCTATAATTAGCAGCCGTAGCTCTCCTTAGGGTTTGGGTTTTGTTTAGTTCTTGATTTCCTCGTGAAACAGACGTCGTTTTGCTGCAACTGTGACGCCAAGGCTACTTGCTGTGAACCAGGGCCCCAGTTCTTGATCTTGTTCGCCTGTGGCGATTAGTCCTTTCGAATAAAGACTTGAACTCCTTCTTGTTATCATAAGCCTCATATTTATTTGCAATTTCAGATTGCGTATATCCCGTTCTTGCTTGTGTTCTCGATTCGCTTGCAGGGAAGCCTTCTCGGCGAGGTCAATCGTGTTCGCGTGGTTGATAACCAACGAAGCAGTGGTGTAACGGTTGTGGGGGTCCAAATCAGTCTTGGTTTGAAGCCTAGATCATGAACGTAGAGTCTCCACCAATCAATGCTATCATACCTTTTGGAAGATCAGGCCTTGTCCACATCACGTGTCCCCTCGGATTCCTGTCAGCATTGATTTCCCATCTGCATTGAATAAGGGGAAGGCAGAGAGTTTTTTGTCCTAACCTTTCGCCTTTCCTCAGCTACTGCGCCTCTTCCTTAAATAGGGAGGGAGAGGGGAGTGCTCATCCCACTCCTTCACCAGCCTCTAAGCCGCTACCTCTTCCCCTTCCTTTCCACCGAATGCGTTCGTGCGTCGCAGCGGTTCCTAAGTGAGAGAGGGTAATGCCAGGGAGAGAAAAACTCATAGATCCGCTCGTGAATCCGGAGCATGATGTCGAGCTAGAGGTCATCCAACGTAGATGAGATGGTGCAGGCTGCCGAAGGAGGAGGCGGCCATTACTGCCAAAGGAGGAGGCGCACTGGAGGGTGCCGAGCGTCGTCGGCTTTGCCGTCATTCGTTGCGGCCTTTCTTCAGTGGGAGACACCCCCCACCTAGACGCCATTGTTAGGGTTGCGGCTGATGACGATGGCGTAGTCCCTGGACGCCCCGGTGGAGGCGCCGTTGTTAGGGTTGTGGCTGATGACGATGGCATAGTCCCTAGATGCCCCGGCAGAGGCACCATTGTCAGGGTTGCGACTGATGACGATGGCGCAGTCCCAGGATGCCCCGGTGGAGGCGCTGTTGTCGGGGTTGCGGTTGATGACGATGGCACAGCCCCTGGATGCCCTGGTGGTGGCGCCGTTGTCGGGGTTGCGGCTGATCACGATAGCGTAGTCCCTGGACGCCCCAGGGAGGGCACCACTATCGCCAACGTGGTGCTCGATGTTGCAGATGACGGCGCCTTCAAGGATCCCGCAGAGCGGTAGGACGTCGCCGATGGAGAGCGTAGCGCAATGACCATAGCAGTACTCGTAGTAGAGCTGGTCAGAGACTGTAGTGGAATAAGTTTGTGGGGGAGCCCCCGAGTGAACAGGCTTTTGTATTTATGAGTACATTAGTCCTTTTCGTGATGAAATCACTTTGTAAGCAATGAATTTTGTGCGAAATGAATGAGTTTTCAACTTTCGCAATGGCAAACAGCCTTTTGGTTTTTCTCCCTCTTTTTGTAAAAGAGATTTGGGTGCCTTCCGACCCTTCTCATAGCTGAAGTCGCAAAAAACTGGGAGTGCAGGCGAGCCAATTGTGATTTATGCCGATGAGCAAGGAGGCCGTAGCTACGGGGGTGTGGCCTTCCCGCAGTCCTACCAGTTACGCTCATATTTTGTTTCCCACATTCCTAGCTTTTAGGACTTGCCGTGAGAAAAGAGGGAAGACTTGGAGAATGTTTGCAAAGATAACACAGAGAGTGTTTTGTCAGATAAATGTACTTATATCAGCCCCCGAGTGAGGTCCGACCCCTCGCAATTCGTAGGGGTCGAAGGTCGCTAAAGATCGGGGATTTCTAAAGAAAAACTGATAAGAAAATGTATGCGTTTATTTAGGGGTAAAAATGACGTAGCTGCTCAATGTTCTAGGCGTTGGTGAAGACCTCGCCGTCGATGATTTTCAACTTGTAGACGCCTGGCCGGAGTACTTCTGCGATGACGTATGGCCCCTCCCAGGGTGGGGAGAGCTTGTGGCGGTCCTTGTTGCTCTGCATGAGGCGGAGAACAAGGTCCCTGACGTTGAAGGCTCGGTCCCGCACCCGTCGGCTATGGTACCGTCGCAACGCCTGCTGGTACTTGGCCGAACGGAGGAGGGCGATGTCACGGGCTTCATCTAGTTGGTCCATGGCGTCTTCGTGGGATGCCTTGGCTCCCTGTTCGTCGTATGCTCTGATTCTTGGTGCTCCATAGTTGAGGTCAGTTGGGAGGATGGCCTCGAAACCGTAGACCATGAAGAAAGGTGTGTAGCCGGTGGCTCGGCTGGGAGTTGTCCTCAGACTCCAGAGCACCACAGGGAGCTCGGCGACCCAGCGTGCGCCAAATTTGTTCAACCGGTTGAAGATCCTAGGCTTGAGGCCCTGTAGGAGCATGTTGTTTGCGCGCTCGACCTGTCCGTTCGTTTGGGGGTGCACGACGGCAGCCCAATCGACTCGGATGTGTTGTTCATCGTAGAATCGAATGAACTTCTTGCCGGTGAACTACGTGCTGTTGTCTGTGATGATGGAGTTTGCTACTCCAAAGCGATGGATGATGTCGAGGAAGAACAGCACAGCCTGCTCGGACTTGATTACGGAGATCGGTCGAGCTTCAATCCATTTCGTAAACTTGTCTATGGTGACAAGTAAGTGGGTGAAGCCCCCGAGTGCCTTTTTGAGAGGCCCAACCAGGTCGAGCCCCCAGACCACGAAGGGCCACGTGATGGGGATCATCTAGAGTGCCTGGGCTAGGAAGTGAGTCTATCGAGCGTAGTACTGACACCCTTCATAGGTGCGTATGACTTGCTCGGCGTCGGCTACTGTAGTGGCCCAGTAGAAGCCCTGTCAGAATGCGTTCCCAACCAAGGTTCTTGGCCAGGCATGGTGATTGCAGACCCCACCGTGGATGTCACTCAGCAGAAGTCTTCCCTGTTTGATGAGGATACAGAGCTGCAGGATCCCTGATGAGGACATGACACCCATGCATATGACCATGTTTGGCACATGGTATGGAGGGGTAGGAGGCCAGCAAGGGTGTCCAAGTCAAGAAGGAGGTCCGAGGCTAATTCGGTTCGAGTCCCCGAGGTGGAGGCCCAAAGCAACTCAAGTTTGAGTCTGCCTCGACCTCCAGGACCAGTCTGCGTTAAACTGGTCACCCAGGACGCATCCGGACTCCGTTTTTTATGATCCACATATGGATGGAAAGCTAATTGGATAAGGAAGCCAACCCAATTAGTTTCACAACAAAAGATTTTCAGAATCAACGGGAATCGTCAAAACAAGTCAGTATCCAGAATCTATTAGGGTGCTGCGACACCGTCTTTTGGTCCGTTGGACCGTGTATCGTGTTTGGGCCCATTAGGGGGCGCGTCCAGGGGGGTGACGCCCAAGACTCTATAAATACCAGCCGTCACTCTCTTTAGGGTTTGGGTTTTGTTTAGTTCTTGATTTCCTCGTGAAACAGACGTCGTTTTGCTGCAACTGTCGCCGCCAAGGCCGCTTGCTGTGAACCAGGGCCCCAGTTCTTGATCTTGTTCGCCTGTGGCGATTAGTCCTTTCGAATAAAGACTTGAACTCTTTCTCATTATCATAAGCCTCATATTTATTTGCAATTTCAGATTGCGTTTATCTCGTTCTTGCTTGTGTTTTCGATTCGCTTGCAGGAAAGCCTTCTCGGCGTGGTCAATCACGTTCACGTGGTTGATAACCAATGGAGCAGTGGTGTAACGGTTGCGGGGGTCTAAATCAATCTTGGTTCGAAGCCTAGATCGTGAACATCGAGTCTCCACCAATCGACGCTATCATACCTTTCGGAAGATCGGGCCTAGTCTACATCAATCCCGGTGTGGCTCCGTTTGTAGAGTTCACCCTCTACAAGAATGAAGGATTTGGCGTGACGTGCGAGCCGTCGAGCCTCTGTCTTGTCCATTGGCTGCATGTCGCAGAGGAGGTAGTCGAGGTAGAGTGTTCTCCAATCGTCTAGAGGGTCAGGCTCTATCGCTGGATCCTCTTCAAGCTCCATGACATCGAGACCGGGCGAAGCCGTTGGTTGGTCAGCCCCTGGGGCTGGATCAGATGGGCCATCGTCTGCCCGCTCTGACCCTTCGTAGCGCACCGAGGGTTTATGTTGGTCACTGGTGAAGACGCCCATTGGCACTGGTTCTCGATCGGACGCCGCCTTCGCAAGTGCGTCGGCCGCCTCGTTGAGGCACCTTGGGATGTGATTGAGTTCGAGGCCGTAGAACTTGTCCTCCAGCTGTCGAACTTCTTGGTAGTACGCAGCCATCTTGGCATTGGGCAGCTTGACTCCTTCATGACTTGGTTAACGACTAGCTAAGAGTCACCTCGATGTCGAGGCGTTGGATGCCCAACTCGATGGCGATGCGAAGGCCGTTGACGAGTGCTTCGTATTCAGCCACATTATTTGATGAGGGGAAGTGGAGCCGAACCATGTACCTCATGCGGACCCCGAGGGGCGATACGAAGACCAGCCCCACACCGGCGCCTTTTTTCATCAGCGATCCGTCGATGTACATGGTCCAGTACTCTTGATCGACGACCACCGGTGGTGTCTGGACCTCGGTCCATTCAGCGATGAAGTCAGCTAATACCGTAGGACGCGAGGGGAGAGGCCGAGGGTTTCCTAGAGTGAAGGACTAGAAATGTCACGAGGAGATGGATGAGGGTAACAACACGTGATGGAAAATGCAGATTAAATGCCCATTAATTTGTCCGAAAAAGATCGATATCCTCTTACACGAGCACTCCGGGCATTTATAAGCCATGCCCGGAGACACGGTGAAATTACATTAGGGCCAGGCCCTAGCTGGCACATCCAACTCAGAGACTAGGGGTATGGCGGTAATCTTCCTTCCACAGCCAACCACTCTCGAGCCCAGCTGCTGACAGGCCCATTCCACTCCGAGGCAGGCGGCGACCTTCGCGTCCCCTAGCAAGGGCAGACACGCTGTCACTGCATCGCGGCCCCTTTGTTGCACCCCTTCGCAGCGTGCTGACCTTCGCGCGCGCCACCTGACCATACAGAATAGAAGGACAGGTCGAGGGTGCCCTCGTCGCGGGGGTGACGTCCGCGACAAGGGCCAAGTTGGTCAATGTAGCTTCAGGTCAAGGGTTAAGGGAGGAGCGGTGCCGGGGGTACCTCTCCCCAACATTCGGGATAGGCGGATTGTTCTTAACTTTTATTGCCATGGGGGCGTGGTCGCGTGGAAGACCATCGATGCTTTGTACTGCTGGCGTGCCGGCCAATGGTGTAGAGGGCATGCTCGATCCTGTTGGACGGCTTGGACTTGGTGTGGGTCAGAGGTCGACGAGGCTACCGCCTGGCCGGGAGGCCGACGAGGTCACCTCCCATCTGAAGGTCGGTGAGGGTGGTCCAGGACCGGATGAGGGTACTTGTTTAGCTACAGACGAGTGTGGCACTGTCCGGCCAAAACGAGGCTAGTTCTTGTCTCGCCACGACGAGGGTTGGTTTGTCCGGCTGCGACAAGGGTCACGACGAGGGTAGCTCTGTACGTCCGCGACGAGGGTTGCGACAAGGGTAGCTCAGCGTGGCCGTGACGAGGGTAGCTTTGTCCGGCCGCGACAAGGGCCGCGACGACGAGGGTTGCTGATGAGGACATGACACCCATGCATATGACCATGTTTGGTGCATGCGATGGAGGAGAAGGAGGCCAGCAAGGGTGTCCAAGTCAAGAAGGAGGCCCGAGGCTAATTCGGTTCGAGTCCCCGAGGTGGAGGCCCAAAGCAACTCAAGTTGGAGTCTGCCTCGGAATCCAGGACTAGTCTGCCTTAAACTGGTCACCCAGGGCTCATCCGGACTCCGTTTTTTATGATCCACATATGGATGGAAAGCTAATTTGATAAGGAAGCCAATCCAAGTGGTTTCACGTCAAAATCTGTTCGGAATCAACAGAAATCATCGAAACAATCAGCGTCCAGAATCTGCAAGGGTGTTGCGACACCGTCTTTTGGTCCGTTGGACCATGTATCGAGTTTGGGCCCATTAGGGGCGCGCTCAGGGGTCTTGCACGACCCTAGAGTCTTCATAAACAGCCGCCGCCCCTCCATTAGGGTTCGGGTTTTGCTTAGATTATTCTGTCAAGAACAGTTTCGCCGTTCAACGGTTTGTGAGACCCCAACTTCGTGAGATAATCATTCATCTGCAATTTGGTTACATTCTTTCTTGTCCTTGCTTGTGTTCTTCGTTGCGCAGGCAAGGATTAGCCTTCTTGGCGAGGTCAACCTGGTCCATGACTTGGTTGATAACCAGAGGAGCTGTGGTGCTAAGATTGCAGGGTTCGATCTTTCGATCTGAAGCCGGATCGGTGTGTCATTCTCCACCACAACGATAGTTACCATCACCTGACGGAAGTTCGGGATCCCCGTCTCCATTAAGTGGTAATCAGAGCTTCAGGTATTACCGTCAGGTTTATCATTACCCTAGTTTTGTTTGGTCTTTGTCATATAAATCCAGAAAATTGCCCCACAAAAATATTTGTGTTAATCTTTGTTTTCTCCCTATCCTATCACCCGTTGTGCCGTTGCAATATTTTTAATTTCAGTTTGCTTTATTGAACGGTCGTCCCTTGTTATGTCATTGTGTTCGTCATTTTAGGTTTTGTTCTAGATCTTTAGTTCTTTACTACTCAGTCCTGTTTTTTGTGTTGAAGAAAAAGAAAATGTGTTGCTGTTGTTTTCGGTGAGAAAAAAAAAAGAGGTTGTCAGGTTTACCATCCATATATGTGAGAACGTGTGATCATTAGAAGGAAAAGAAATAGGAAATAGGTAGTAGCACGTGAAGGAGAAGAGAAAGAATAGGAAGCTTGCATTCAATTTGGATTCTTCCTTGGCATACACGTTTGGGTTTTGGATAGCTACTTTTGGAAGATTGGACATCGTGCTACCTTTGATCCTTAGGATTTGAGTCTTGCGTCTCATTAGTTTGTATACTGCAAGATATATTTGAAGCTTGTACCTTGCGGCACTCCTGGTAAAAGAGAATAAAGAAAGAAATAAAAAAGCAAAAGGCAATACGTGTAAGAAAAAAAAGCCACACAAAAAAGGCAAAGAGGTGAAAAAAAAGAGCCGCACCTAATAAAAAAAAGAAGATGAAAAGGAAGGTGAAAAAAAATTCAGAAGTGCTTGCATCCTATTTAGTCCTTGTGATGAGATATTGTTGCTTGTTGAACTAGGTCCAGGACGAGTCTAGGCTGGCGACATAGACTAGCTTGGGACTACTTTTCAATCTTACAATTTCTGAATTAAATTATTGCTATTCCTTGCTACCATATTTTAAGCCTCCCAAGCTCCACATATATACTTCAGATCAGTACAGAAAAAGGTCATTGCAATCTCGGTACCACTGCCTCACAGGTATCATGAACCAGCCGCCGGTTGTACCGTCCACTGTTTGTGTTGGTAAGAACTTTGTAAGAGCTTGGTAAGACGCTTCCACTTGCTGTGAAAAGTGACACCACTGCAACCACATAGTCATTTGATAGGGATAATACTTTTATGTTGTCTTTTGCTGTCTTCTAACAATGACATGTTGTTCGTATCCACCGACTTATGATGGTATAGGTCCTAATGAGTACATGGAGTGGGAAATTGTCATAGATAACATATTTGCTACTCGCTTTATGTGTCCAAGGAGGAAGGTAAAAAATGCAGCTAGTGTTTTGTGACATTCTGCTTTATCTTGGTGGGAGTCTTTAGATCCTTTTGATAAACCTCAAACTTGGAATGATATGAAACTTCTTATGTGAGAAACCTTTGTTAATCCACCTCCTGTTTTGACTTCATATGCTGAGGTGCACCATTTAGAGGAACAGTCTGTTGTTATTCCTCTTGATATGACTAACCTTCTACAGGATAAAGTCCATATGCGAGAGGATGACATGGAAGAAAATGAGGAGCTCACAACCTCATATGCAAATTCAGAACCATCACTTCACAATGCACATATTACTCTTGCTGAGAACACATGTAATGCACATGATGCTACACTCACGGAAGGTGAGAATTGTTTTAATATACTAAATTTTTCCACAAACCATGCTGTCATAGAGCAATTGTTAGTGGAACCCTCTCTTAATTTATCTCTGTCCCATGATAATTTGCTTGATGTTTCTAGTAATAAAGATGAATTGGTTGAGGATGCTTCAGTTTCACATGTTTTGGAACCAGTCACTTGTGCTAAAAATAAACATGTTATTCATATTGATACTAAAACTGATGAGTTCAAACAGTTGTCTTCTCTACATACTTTGGGTTACATTAAATTTGATGTTTTGTGTAACCTAGATTGTTTGGAGGAGAGCCTTTTTAAATATGCTGATTTGCCTTGGTTTTCTAAACACACATATCATGCTATTGGCAGATATAACAACAAGGGACAATATGCATCACAATATATGATACATCGAGTATACATTCATAATAATATGAATTCTCCTTTTGTTGTACAAGACTATGATCGTTTAGAGGGCAGCCATAATAATACAAACATTTTCTTATGTTCCTTAAAGAAACAAGTTCACTTCCAAGAAGGGGAGCATTGTTGGTTGCTACCTATGTCTGCTCGACCATCTATTCCTGCATTGTCTTTGGTTAGTTTTAATCTTTTGCAGGATAGTGTTGACATACATCGTGTGCATTCGGATCATGGAGTCTACATGCTTGCTGAAATTTATATGCGAGATGACATGCTAGAAACTTGGAAACATGATCATGTTCCTTCTCACAATTATTTCGGTTTCCTTTGTCCTCGCAACCCCGTTCTCCTTTATGTTGTGCAGGATCAGTTTCAAGCACAATCAACGTCGAGGATGACTTTTCATCAAGAAGGGGAGGATGATAAGGACATGACACCCATGCATATGACCATGTTTGGTGCATGGGTGGAGGAGAAGGAGGCCAGCAAGGGTGTCAAAGTCAAGAAGGACGCCCGAGGCTAATTCGGTTCGAGTCCCCGAGGTGGAGGCCCAAAGCAACTCAAGTTCGAGTCTGCCTCGGAATCCAGGACCAGTCTGCCTTAAACTGGTCACCCAGGACGCATCCAGACTCCGTTTTCGATGATCCACATATGGATGGAAAGCTAATTTGATAAGGAAGCCAATTCAAGTGGTTTCACATCAAAATCTGTTCGGAATCAACGGGAATCGTCGAAACATGTTAGCGTCTAGAATCTGTCAGGGTGCTGCGACACCGTCTTTTGGTCCGTTGGACCATGTATCGAGTTTGGGCCCATTAGGGGCGCGTCCAGGGGTCTTGCACGACCCTAGAGTCTTTATAAACAGCCGCCGCCCCTCCATTAGGGTTCGGATTTTGCTTAGATTATTCTGTCAAGAACAGTTTCGCCGTTCAACGGTTTGTGAGACCCCAACTTCGTGAGATAATCATTCATCTGCAATTTGGTTGCGTTCTTTATTTTTCTTGCTTGTGTTCTTCGTTGCGCAGGCAAGGATTAGCCTTCTTGGCGAGGTCAACCTGGTCCGTGACTTGGTTGATAACCAGAGGAGCTGTGGTGCTAAGATTGCAGGCTTCGATCTTTCGATCTGAAGCCGAATCGATGTGTCATTCTCCGCCACAACGATAATTACCATCACCTGACGGAAGATCGGGATCCCCGTCTCCATTAGTTGCTCCGCCTGGCCGCGACGAGGGTAGCTTTGTCCGACTGCGACAAGGGTAGCTTAGTCTGGCCGCGACGAGGGTTGCTCCGCCCGGCCACGACGAGGGTTGCTTTGCCTGGCCACGTGCGTACTGGACATTAGTCGATGTTGCAGCGAAAAAGATATGCATGTTTTTTTAGCACAGAAATAGAACGGCCATGGGAATGCTTATCTCGGTCTAGATAACCCTCAAGAATCACTGCGAGGTCGACCCGAGCTTGGCGTGAGTTGCACAGGAGTTCCACGAATCCCTCGCGTGCCACTGCTGCCGGAGTGCAGGACCTTCGCAGGTCGCTGACGCAGGGTCTTCACGTGTCGCTGCTGCTGGACCTTCACTTGCCTTGCGAGCACGTGCTGACGAGACGGCACGGAAGTCGGGCCACGTAGGCTTGTGCAGAGCCGGAGTATAGCTTCGTGTTGGCCACAGTGTGCGAAGGTCCCCGAGCCGTGGCTGTAGCCTCGCTCTGCTTGGGCCACGGACCACGAAGTGGCGCTAGTTGTTTTGTCAAGTGTACGTGAACCTTCGCACGGAGATTCGGTGTTCAGATGTTTTTTTTCTCTCTCTGGCTTTCGATCTTCCCACGGACGCTGTTGGAATCTTGCCCTGCAGCCCTGCGCTACTGCCCTCGCTGGGACGAGATTGTGGCTGAAGCGGCAAGTTCCACACAGGAAACAGAAAGACAGGCAAAGCCCTAAAGAATCCCGGGATCGCCTTCTCCCATTCCCTTGGTTTCTATTTATAAGGGAGGTGGGAGGAGGCATCTCCATCCCTACCCCTTATGGTTCATGAATTTACAAGGAAGTCCTCAGATTTATTAGGCGTTGGGCCTTTTTGCATGGAGGAAGGGAGGCGCTTCCGCCTCTCCCCCCAACAAAGGTGGAAAGCGAACCACGCATTCACACGGGTCCATCAAAGTACGGTCAAATGGTCTGCAGAAAGGGTGATCTTGTTCTCAACGGCCATATTTGGGGCTATAAATAGGACCTCAAACCAGGCAAATAAAGTGTGGAGGAGTGAGAAAACATACCAAGAGTGTTGCTACACCATCTTTGTGCTCTCCACATGCATAGTGCTTAGTGATACATTTGGTGTTTAGCGTAAGTGCTTTGTGAAATGCTTAGGTTTGTTAGACCATGCTCACATGCGCTTGCTCTAGGTTTAGGCCTAGTGTTTAGTGAGGTTTGCATACCTCTTACTATCAGCGCTTGGGCGCACTATTGTTGTACTCGGCGGGACTTGTAGTCTTGCGAGACCACAACAACCGTGTTTGTGGTGTGGCCGCCACCGTGTACCGGAGGTAACAAGGCCCACGGCATTTTAGTCGAAAGCTT
Source organism: Miscanthus floridulus (assembly GCF_019320115.1). Taxonomy (NCBI): domain Eukaryota; kingdom Viridiplantae; phylum Streptophyta; class Magnoliopsida; order Poales; family Poaceae; genus Miscanthus; species Miscanthus floridulus. The sequence continues at coordinate 69,572,860 of NC_089596.1, read as the reverse complement.
GATAGTGAAGACGGCGGGGAGCGGTCTGGAAGAGGCTTGCCGGAAGGCACACCGGAGACCCACTTACGCGTGGGGAAGGCCCGGGGCTATCCATAGAGTTATCCGACCGGGAGCTTGGCCCCTGTGAGGGATTCCTTGCGAGGGGCTCCAACAAGGACAAGAGAAAATGTTGCGTGCTTCTCGATACCTCGGTAGACGAGAGTTTGCATCTTTACATTCCGTATTTATATTGCTACCTTGGTTGTGTGCTTTACTTTCCTTGCTTAGTTGATAGCCTAGTTGATAGGATTGGAACCAAAAGAGATGACAACTTTCTACCCAATGTTAGGGCACGGTTCCTAATAAGGGTTTGATTTTGTAGCCAAGCTTATCAGTTACCACCACCATGATACAACTTTCCTCCCTCTCCCTCTCCTTAATAATTGAATGACAAATCTGTAGAAATTAAATTCTTGTGGCAGGATCATTATATTGTGTATGAAACTAGTGACGATGGAGCCTAGCCTGCTTATGGCTATTCGTCCCAGTTGCTAGACCCAAAAACAAAACTATTTCCTCAGCGGGAACGATCTGCGCCGTTGTATACTCGTGATCTGGCCAAAAACGCAAAAGAATTCCGTCATAGGTACGGAGACAACTATCACAACAAATGTACTAAATCCTGTATCTCTGCCAATGTAGCTGATAGCATATCTTCGCATGGAGTTATACAGATGCACCCATAGTAAGATCATTAGTCCCTGCAAGCAAGAAAAAGATTAGAAGACGGCTAATAGTAACGTATAAAAAAAAGGCTGAGGGGAAGCAATTGAATATTAGAATATGCCCTGCAAACTGTTATTTGAATGGTTCGTTAAAAAAACTAATTTGTAGGACTGCCATGCACATACGGTGTGGTAAACATGATTGCTTTCTTTCCTGCTCTTGGGGACTTAATGCAGGAACCTTAATTTACGTGGTATAAAGAGACAAACGGTTCAAACTTAAAAATACATCTGACTTTTCTTTTTCTTGTAGAAATCGTAAGCAATAGATAATTGTAGTAATCAATGGAGGAGTGGGATTGCCAGTAGACAATAATGATAACTCATAAGTAGGAATCAAACACATAGCTTATAATAGGAAGCTGAGAAATATGAAGAAAAAAAATTGAATCCTGACCGAATCACTTATGTCCTAGGTACTTTCTCCGTTCTAAATTGTAAGTAGTTTTAACTTTTCTATATATACGTAGACATAGCGCATATTTAGGTGTATATATAGCGAAAAAAATTAGAGCCAAAACGACTTATAATTCACGATGGATGGAGTAACAATTAGGTACTCAAAAAATAGCAATAAATCTACTACATAAACATGAAGTCCTCAACACATAATAAACAATTAAAATGGCAGAGCTTGCCCACACAATTCAAGATAAATATTAACATATAAATATCTAAAATCGAGAAAGAAAATATAGCTAATTGCAATAGCCAGTAGAATACAACGCGCTTGGAACTAGTAGCAAAAGAGATGACAACTTTCTACCCAATGTTAGGGCACGGTTTCTAATAAGGGTTTGATTTTGTAGCCATGCTTATCAGTTATCACCACCATGATACAACTTTCCTCCCTCTCCCTCTCCCTCTCCGTCTCCTTAATAATTGAATGACAAATCTGTAGAAATTAAATTCTTGTGGCAGGATCATTATATTGTGATGAAACTAGTGATGATGGAGCCTAGCCTGCTTATGGCTATTCGTCCCAGTGCATTAAATTGTAGATAGAAAAGGATTGGATCAAACCATGCATGCATAAATTTTAAATATTTCAGAACCCCGCGCCACTGCGCATGCAATCAGAAAACCTGATACCTAAAAGTTAACCTCGATGTCTGTCGTCTGCCCTGCCATGACCATAAACGACCCCGGCCGGAAGCTAAGCTAGCTAGCTAAAGGCGGCTGTGCATGATTTAGAGAGAGACTCATGATGCATGATTCGCAGAGGCAAAAAGCAGCGTGGTACGGTGCAGTACGTACCCGGAGGATGAACTTGGCGAGTCTAAGGATGGTGGCTATCAATATGTCCCGTACAGGGTCCCTCTCCGCGGCAAGCTCCATGTACCGTCCTTTGGCGTGGTCAATTAACGCGCCCAGCTCGTCCTCCTCCTCCTCCTCCTCCTCCTCCTGCTCCTTCCTCGGGGTCGGTGTGTTGCGGTCGCAGCAGCAGCATGCTTCGCAAGGCATGGATAGATGACCCGGCGATACGCCGACGACGGAGTGCGGCGGCCGCTGCGATTGACAAGGGAATAGATCGATCGAATTAAGCACACGCTTTTCTGATTCGTTCCTGAGTCGAACAAAACTAGTCCTGGCTGGCCCTTTATAAATTGTTTTCAACGTAATAATGTATAATATAAATAACGTGTATAGATAGGTCTCAAATTTTACAACGGGAACCCGAGTCGCACGAGGCCCGGATAAATTACGTGCGAGCGTGCGTTTACCGCATACTATATATATATATATATATATATATATATATATATATATATATATATATATTGCCAATATAATCGTGATCGCCGACGCCCTAGATCGATATGGAAGAATCAACCAAGCAGCTAATACAGCGCGGCTCGTGCGTCTGCGCTTGCGGCTGCGGCGGCGGAGCAAGAGGAGGTGAGGTCGTCCCGAGGGGCGGCACGGAGGAGTTAGTGGTGGACCTCGAAAAGGGACAGCTGGGACACCGACACCGACATCGGGAGGAGGATCCACCGCCGGCGACGGTGGCCGACGCGCTGCTCGCCAGGGACGAGGAGATGGGGACTACCGCCGATAAAGCTATCAAGTGCATCTTACGGGTAAGTATATTCATGTACTCGTGCATATGCGTGGGGTTTATTTGTTTACTGGCCGGATCTGATATATCCATCGTTCTCAAGAGCTAGCACACGAGATCGATGCTGATCGATATAGGTATATAGTGTTTCATTCAACTAACGGAGAATACTCTTTTTTTAATCTAATCTTTATCTTTAAAGAAACAAAAGGCAAAGGGAAAATTAATTTGGAGGGGAGAGATCGAGTAATATGATCACGAAATTTATTAGTTCCCCTTATTTTGGCGATGGCACATCTCCCATACAACCGGCTTGAAACAACTTTATATATGGGCATTACAATTCATTGGCAAGATAGATTGTATATATGTCTTCTGCGCTTTCAGATTTTTGTGTTTTTTAATATATTATTATATGATTCTTTATTAGTGGTTTCGGTTCATTGTCCATCAACTCAATCATATTTTGCTTTTTGCCCCTAAAAAAATTTCTGCTTTTGGAAATCAAAATGCATGCATGCTGCTTACTCATCGTCTTCTCTTTGCTTTTCTCCTATATATATACATGCATGGGTGGTCCTTCCTATATATACTCCGATCCTATATATATCATTCAATTTACATGTGGTATTGTGGTCCAATATATATAGTCCATCATTCATATATCTCATGTTTTGCTTGATTCCTCTGTAACTCATATTGGTTGTCATAATAAAAGATAATTTCTTACCAAAACTTTTGATTTTTGGTTTAATTTGCAGGGACTGATCGTCTTACTATGGGTCTATCTGGTCGATTGGATGAGAAGATACATGACCACCCACAGCACCGAAGAATTAATGTTCACTATATGTCCTTTGGGTACTCTCGTTATAGTTGTGTCTGTGTTCTTTTGCTTATTGATGGGTTGCCTGGATGAATGCATGGATGAACCCGAACATTCCACAAATAGTTACACAGAGTAACGTACCTAGTTTGGTTTTCCGCATCTATATTTCAGATGATCTCAGGCAACACTCTTGTACGATCAACTAGTTTGGATGAGTATACAAGTAAATTGTTACTTTTATGAATTGTTATTCGTCTTTGTAGCATAACATATCAAACTTTTTGTCTTTCTCACAATGTAGAAACAATTATGAATTGTTAATTGTCTTTGTGCCCATACAGATCAGATTTTGTCAGATTTGTGGTTTTGTCTAATGGTCTTTTTATTTTTGGAACCAAAAATTGCAGAGTATAAAATATATAAATAACCGTTGACTGAAAGGAAAATAAACTCAGGCACCTGAATTTTACCAAGTCCCTAATAGTTTCATTTTTCTTTTTTGTTGCATTTGGAGCAAATCTTTGTCCCTTGTCCTTCTATAGCATAGAGACAAGGAGAAGGAGCCTCATTTCTCTTCACTAAGAAAGTTTATACCTCTATACTAGAAGGTTATCGATCTGCGGTGCCAAGTCTTGATTGTAAAGTAAAGTCTTGATTGTAAAGTAATGGCAGTAGACTTGTCGAATGACCAACATTTCCATGAATCTGATGCAGGAAAAATTTTGTTTCACATTGTTAGTTGGTATATTAATTTGGCTTGCTATATCCTGTATGCTGTCTAACCTGTTGAACTCCGGTGAATTAAGGAATCGAACTTGTATTTATCTAATCTAATTTATTACTCGTGATGGAGTTACGAGTCTTAATTGCGACCAATGTTATATAATTAGTCCTAAGACAATGCCAGGGCCGTCTCTATAAATTAGACAGTAAGGACCCTTTAAGCTAGTTTTTTTTATACGATAACTAAATTATATAGTAATAGAACTTATTGCACGTATTTAGTTCATATATAGCTTCAGGCTATGCCAACCAAAGCTAAGGACTACTTGTGAAAGGTAAGCTACTTTCCTGTAGTAGTGTGAGGTATTAGTTTGGATTTTTTTTTTTTTTTATACTTGCTTGGGCTTGAGTTTTGAAATCTAAAACAAGGCAGGTAGCTTGATACATACTGTTATAGAGTTTTTGCTTAAAACTTCAGCAGTGCGAGTACTAAAACAAAGTTCTCACATTATTAGCTAGTATTGTCAACTTAAGTTTAGAGTTCTTTCCTCTGCTATTAAGCAACTTATTTTGTTGATTATATAGTGCTACCTTCATATATAGCTTCTTTTTTGTTGTTTCTACCTTCTATCGGCAATCTATGCCACATCCAAACAAAGTGTTGTCTCAGGCGGAACAGAAATCTTCAAAAATGCCTGATGGCATTCGTGTTTTGATTTATTCTCAATTGCGCAAGAATCTTATTGTGTACACATAAAAATTTTATTCAGTTTCGTCTTTCTATGAAGCAAGAAATTTTTGTTATAGCGTTAGCCAAATGGTCAAGGCAGGGCGCCTGAAGTAATGTTCTACTTATGTCAATATTTGCATTTATAATATTACTAAAATACATGCAATTAATTGCACCTAATAAAAATAGAGCGTATTCCTTAAAGTTCCAAAGCTTCCTAGAATCATTTGTTTTAAGATATTATTTGTTGAAGTTACGTACTGCTAGTTGTCATAAATCCAATGCTAACATCATTACAAATAAAGTAGTGGCTATCCTTGGCTTTTACAACTATAAAGCAAAGAGGATCACAATTGGTTGAGCAAAGGTACGGTTACACTTGAATGTTACATTAATAAACTCTTATGACTTTTGATACAATGAGAGTTAGCTTCTCTTTGGATAATATTTGTTGATTAACCATTATCATTTGAATAAAAAATGGACTCACTAGAGCAACCTACTCATGGTGTGCAACTTTCACTTCACCAAATGTAACAAATCATGAAAGATAAAAGTTTAACTTACTAGAAATTAAAATCAAAATACTCAATAAAATGCCAAACTTTAGCATATATGTAAGGAACCAATTATGGGATCTCGTAGAGATACAAAGTATGGATGTGACCATAATGCACAGGTGAAATATATTCAGGAGCATGAGAGGACACAACTAGGATATAGAGGGCGGAGTCTACAAACCAGAGCTATAGTGAAGTAGATAGTGCAGATTTGTGTAGAAACCAGAGCGATTGTAAAATATATATTGCAGATTTGTGCGATAGTGAAGTATATAGTGCAGATTTGTGTAGAAACCATAGCGATAGTGAAGTATATAGTGCAGATTTGTGTAATGATGTTACTCTATGTAAAGATTATTTAAGAATAACAACATTATCTGTCTATTATTATCGCAACAATAAACAACAAAATAAATAATTTGTACTTCTACATCCTTTGGTTGGAAATAACCTTCTTCTTCACAATACACGTCTCAACAAATTAAATATTAACTTATTAGATAAACACTATAGACCATAGTATTTTTTTTCTTGCACCCTAGCGTAATGTTTCTATAATCTATGTCATGATTATGTGATAAGATTATTAAAATATTTGTAGGATCTCTGGTTAGCCTAGAGGGGGTGAATAGGCCTGTTAAAACAAAACTTGAACTTTTGTTAAATTCAACCCGCGGCACTGCCGCTCTGCGGCACTACCGAGCTACAACAGTGGCACTGCCGCACCTGCAGACAACTTTGAGATATAATTCAAAATAAGTGAATGGAAACTTGAATCCAAGAATTTACTGAGGTCCCTGCAGGTGTGTAGAATACAGATCGACAGCGAGAAGTGGTAGAAACACCACACACAAGTAGATCGGCCATAAACCCTAGAAATCACCTCAACAACAATATGAATCACAAGAATATAAAGCAAGCACACGGTGACAAAATGATTTATCTCGTGGTTCAGCTCGCCACTAAGGTTTGCCTAAGTCCACGTTGTTGAGGTTAGCCACTAAGGCTTAGATCTTTTCAACCCTTTCTCGTTCTCAAGTCAAGAGACTTAACTCTTGAGATGAGGGGTGAGTTTACAAACCTCTCGGGGCTACCACACAAGTTGGCAAGCTCCACGGACGATGCTCTAGCCGGCTAGGAGCCAAGCTCCAAGAGTAACAAACACAACCACCGGCCAAAATATGAATCAAGTGCTCTTTAGAGTTTGGAAATCAGTGGATCTGCTCTCTAATCGAGTTTAGCACCTTTTTCTCTCAAGGATTGATGGGGAAATCAATGGAGAAGCTTGGGAGCTCAAGGTCACCAATGGAGGAGAGAGAGAAAAGCACTTTTCAGCTTCTGCACGAACTAAACGGCTGGAGGAAGAAGAGAGAAGTTGGAGGAGAAAGGGGAAAGGGGAAAGTATAAATACCCCCTGCCCCCAACGGTCACTTAAGTTGCGGCAGTGCCGTGGCTCAAGTGCAGCAGTGCCGCATAGCGGTAGTGCCTCTCTTTAGGTGCGGCACTGCCGCACCAAGCAAGACAGCAAGGGTAAAGAATGAAGTGTTGGCTATCTTAGCTGAGTAACTGAGGATATAAGTGATAGATTGAGCACTTGGTAGCACACTTAAGCTTAAGCAATGTGTCCCTCTTTGTAGTACGGCTTTTCCTATACTAAAATTTGAAATATAAAATAATTTAAACTTCCTTTTAGTTTGAAGCCGTCAACGTTTGTAATCGGGGGCTCCTCCATTTCGTATAACAACCTCAAGTATTAATTCCCTGCTTATCATCTCGATAAATCTCATTAGTCATCTAATTGCGTGGTCATTATCACCAAAACCCACAAGTAGGGCTTGATTGCACTTTCAATCTCCCCCTTTTTGTGATTGATGACAACCCAATTAGAGCTTACAAAAGATATGAAATAACTTACTGAGATTTTTGAGCCATGGATGTAGAGTCTCCCCCTAAATGTATGAATGGAGAATTGAATTCTCAAGTTGGCATAAGAGGCAAAAATTCACATTTTTAGTGAAAGTGAAGGGGCTCCCCTACATTCATGCTCATGTGGGGTGCTGCACACTGTGTCAGACAAATAATTGTGATGCAAATGACAGTTCATGCACAACAAAGATCGCTATGACAACTGGATGCGGCACTGCTGCTCCATAGCCGCGGCACTGCTGCTCCATAGCCACGGCACTGCCGCAGAACGGCACTATCGGGCCTAGGTGCGGCACTGCCGCACTTGCTATAACAGCACAGGTAAAAACATGCACCACACAGTATGTAATACTCATATAAAAGAACATTCTAGCACAGTTATATGACAAGCTACAGCACAGATCAATACATGTCCATATTTCACACATATAGAGTACATAGGAAGCATTATTACACAAATAGAGCTTTGAGCAACTCTCAAACTCTTAACCTAGTGAAGACTACTCTTAATGGATTAGAACAAGAAGCTTATGCTGCAGCAACCTCCATGGCGTCAAAAAGTTGTTGACCCCTCTAATTTTCTCCCCCTATGGCATAAAGCACCAAAAAGAGAAGAAAAGAAGAAAAAACAACGAACTCACTCCTCATCTTCTTGGATGCCCTCCCAGTCGACATCATCGCCACCAGCAGCCCTACTACCACCTGCAGCAAGACCATCACCACCATCATCATCATCGGAGGAGGAGGACACCATCGCCCTCCCTTAGCGATGTGTGGTCGAAGTGTGGCGAGTGTGTCTAGTGCTCCTCCTCAAGGACTGCAAGGTCGAGGCTAAGGTCGCTTGAGGCTCAAGGTCTGGCTGCACCTATTGCTCCTCCTCATCATCATCCTCAGACTCCATGTCAGAAAGGCTAGGGAGGTTGTCAAACCTCGGCGGTGACTCAGCTGGAGGAAGGGGTGGCAGCCCTGCATGCTCTCTAGCCACTCGGTTGGCTTCACGGTTCTCCAACCGGTCCTCATATGCGGTCCTCGCTGCATAGGTATAGATAGTGAAAATGGCCTTGATCCATTTCCCAAACTTCTCCATCTTCTTTCCTTTGTGAGACCTAGAGCAGGAGGACTCGGGCATGTCCTCAACTAAAGGAGAGCATCTCACTGCCTTGCTAGCACCTGAGGCTTGGGTCTTCTCAATCTTGTAGATGATGTGGAGGCCATCTTTGTCAAACTTGTAGCCCATGACCCTCTCAATCATGAACATGAGATAGGGGGCATTGGGCAGCCCCTTTCTCCCATTATCCATGGCAATCCTCAGCTCACGCCACATGAAGCGAGGGACATTGAACCTGTCACCTCCAAGAGCAAACCTAGCAAGCACATTCCTTACATAGCCATTAAGATCTGAAGCTGCTCCATCCTTGGAATTGATGGTGTGCCTGATTAGGTTGTTCAAGATGTAATAGTAGCTTTGCAAGCCACTAACTCGACCATTTGCTCCTCTCCTGTCAATCCACATGTATGCAATGTCATGGATCTCTACTTTAGCCTCATCATGGATCTCTGCTTTAGCCTCGTCATGGATATAAGTGAAGCCCCACTCCTTCTCACCAAAACCAAGGATCCGACTTAAAGTCACAAAGTCAACATGATAATGCCGTCCCTCAGTCATCCAGTGTATCTCATCGGTATAGATGTCATAGAAGGAAGTAGCATGGAACTAGGCTAACACTTCCTCATTCAAATTGTACTTGAAGCTCATGATGTCAGTGGGGCCAAAGAGCTCATAAGCCTTGATCACCTTGTTGAATTCAGGGTCATCCTTTCCTTGATCTCCTCCCAGTCAACATATTGCATCTTGACAATCTTGGACTTCCTTGAGTTGAAGATCACTGAGGCGTAGAAGTTGGAATGAAACTCATTCCAGAATCTATAGTCAACCCCTAAATCCTTTGGCTACTCATAAGGATTATTCTCATGTGCTTCATGTACCATCTTCTGCTTTCCCACATAATTGAACATATAATGAGCATGGGTATCATTGGGACGCTCATAATCACCTCCTTGGAATATTCTATGATGTAATCTCTATCAAATTCCTCAAGGTGAGGAGGAGTGGCTAGGCAAGCACTAGGAGGAATGGTGTGACCAGCCCTCTCCAAGTTCTCTTGCTCCTGGATCATCTGATCCCTCCTCCCCCTGTCTCTTGGGTCACCTCTAGCCTCTGCACTGCTGCTGCCACTAGCTATCCTCCCACAGCCACACCGAGGAGTAGGCTTATCTTGCGGCTCCATCATCTTCCTTTTCCCCCTCCGGTCATCTTCACCTCCGGAGGCCGTCTATGCAAAAACATAGACCAAAATGAGAAAATGTACAAATGGAGAGTAGAAGTTACCCTATAAAGCAAGTTAAGTAATCAAGAAGAGTCAAAGTGCAAGCGATGGAAGCAGCTGATATGGTACTGCCCCTAGACATGCGGCACTACCATGCCTGGGAGTAGTACTATCGTACCAGCTATTTTACCAAGACTGCATTTTGCTTCTTCTTGTCTACTTAACTCACTTCATAATTTAACTCCTAGCCCATTATACAATCTCAACAAGTATAAATACGTCTATGTCCTCGATTCATCAAGATATGATTGAAAGGAACCCTACTAATCATGAATCTTGACTTTGGGAGCTGAGTGAAATAGATAAAGTGAGACAACCATCAAGCCAAGTGTTGAGCACTGCCAATTTTGCCACAAAGGTGCGGCACTGTTGTGCTAAAGGTGCGGCACTGCCGCTGCAGTTAATTTGGCTCCATGATTGAATCATGATTTCTAATGCAATCAATCCCCAAGGCACCATCCAAACTACTATTTGCCTTCCAATCAACCATTCAAGACAACTAGAATCGATACATTACATAGATCGGGAATGAATAGGGTTTCACCTTTGGTTCTCGTGGATTAGGGAGGAAAGAGATGAAACGTCTTTGTTGGTATATTTAACACACACAGATAAATCTGTAAGCGCACGGATACCATTGTAGCTTTCACCCGGAGGTATTCTAAGTATCATATCCATAGGAAAACGTGTGAGGTTAACTACGGTCAAACTTAACCCGGATTAGCAACAATACTTAAGAAAGTCAGGAGTGTAGAGGAGATCGCTAAGGTCTTCTAGTTCTAATCTCGATAAGCTATGTCTTCTATTGTTCAACTAGGGATATTACTAAGGGAAATATAGACAGAGTATGTTTCCTATAATAACTAAATCCTGCTAGTCCTACAAATGGGTGGTGGACTACAGAGGATTCAACAAGGCTATAAGAGTCACCCTCGCAAGCTACAATAGATCCGGAATGTACGGTACATCCATGAGTTACCCGAGTCTAAGCACCATGCTTACACTATGAATAATACTTTAACCTAAGGCTAATAGATTAAAGAACTCAAAAGAGACTCGCAAACCAGAAGAACAATATAAACATGTTACTTACTTAAATTAGAAGTTGATTACCAGAGAAATCTCAGACGCAAGGTTGACTTCTGCCAAGGTACAAGATGTAGAGAGAGCACTGATAGGCCGGCATCTCCTCCAAACTCTTCCCTCACTCTCTGTCGTAGAACCGACCAATTTATAAGAATACAAGTACAATGGCAATCCGCAAGCGGTCGCACTGTCATACTTGAACCCATATAAACCCGGTAGTCCGTCGAGTACCGCGACGGGTCTCGATAAACGATTTACAACAACCAAGATCGTACAGGATTCAACATACATGCCACAGATTACATAAAGTTCACAGATACTTTTCATCATCAGAGTACGAATAAAAAGTTATTACAAACAGAGTTTGATAAATAAAGCGGAAGCAAATAAGTTCGAAGATAAAGTTTCTAACATAGTTTGATACAGTGCCAAGCCAGATCACGGTCCACAAAAGCAAAGATAGGAATTACTAAAGAAGCCTGCCCAAGGCTTACTCCTCATCCACGGCGGGATAGAAGCAACTCTTGCAATAACCATGATACACAGTGCCATCTGCAACAATGGGAAAATAAACCCTGAGTACTAGAAGGTACTCAGCTAGACTTACCCATCATGAACCAGAAATAAAATGACTCCAAGGATTATGCAAGGCTGTATAAGTGGACGTAACTTGACAACATTTTGCATAAAAGGCAATTACCCATTGTACACTTATGATTCCTTTATCAGGTTAATTATAACTCTCCATTTCTAGATTAGCAACTATCCTGTGCCAAACATGTGGTATATTATTTAGAATCATACAATAGTAACCATAGCAGGTATTGTAATTCCATATTCATTTGAACCATCATGTTTCATAATATAGTTGCTACGATGTTGGGACTAGCCAAGTTTCTCACTATCCGGGAGAGACGGCGATTCGAATCGATTTCAACCAGCTGGGAATTTATTCCTAACACAAACCCAGATCTACCAGCCACGATAGTCTTAGGTCACCTTTGGTACAACTCCGGTACACATTTCGCGGGTCCGTACTGCGCCGCACAATCTGGAACACCAGATGCCAGGATGCTCAGGCCAAGCCTGCCCTTGGGCTCAGTCTGATCGTTCCCCGGAAGGAGCGCACAACAAAACGGTTCCCGGCCTGAGTTGAATTACTCGGCTTCGCAGTCGGAACGAGTTATCCGGCTAGCTAAGTGAGAGGCATGCGTTCAATCTTGTCAGAAGCGCCAACAACGGTACGGTCCTTAATCGACACAGACGGGGATAAATCCACACCCAAGACCTCCATGTCTTGTCGCTTCTCTATCGACTTCCCGTCCGGTCTCAATTTACTTTTACCCCATGGTTCTGTTCCACGATAGCAGATATAGCCAACCGTGCTCCGGTATCCACCTATATCTCGCAGGTGACAGGACATCACCCGACTTCTACCGGTCTAAGCATGGCTAAGCATATATATTCGATCCTGGACCTATACCGGTTAAAGGTGAAGTATCTGGACAAGGAATGTACATGCATCAAGTGGTTTCATTCAACTCTTATGACCTAATGCATCAATCATAAATACGTAAGTAAACATTGGTAAATTACTGGGAGACTTATAATGCTCCGGGGCTTGCCTCGTAGAAAGGAAGTAGGGCGATGGTCAGGGCACTCCGGAAGCTCTTCAGGGTTCTGCTCCACGCCTTCGGGAGCTGCGGCTTGCGGATTCTCCTGCTGGTTCCCTTCCTCTGCTTCTTCGAATTCCAGCAACGTGATCTCTTCCTCCGATCCTAAATGCATGAGTATGGTATAAGTATTACGAATGCATATATGTTAACAAGTGCATCGCGTTGTTTGAGTAGGTGCATATCTCTTCTCGATTATTACTTAATTACTTCTACAATGCATCGACTATGCCACAAACAGTAGCTACTTGTTTCACTCATAACTGGAGTTCTACAGATCCAAAAATAGTGATCCTGGACTTTCTGGAAAGCTTATCAAATTCTCTACAACTTTGTTATTAACCATTTTTACAGTCTACATCAGTTTCAACATGCAACTTATCACACTCTAGAATCAGTCCGGAAACTATTTAACATGCAATATAAAGTAAGAATACTTCTACTCAGGTAATCATTCAAAATTTGACAACATATAATTTACCAACAGTTTAAGCATACTAATTACATTTAATATAACATAATGGTGGAGCCCAAACTATTTATTTAATTGCCTTTATCATTTTATTTAGATATCTAGGTTAAATAATAAACATATATCAGATGTACTTCATAAATCCCCAAAAATTTACAGTGCCTTACTAATGCTATAAAAGGACTACTATAAAAATTTCATGTCATTTTACTAAGTAGAACATTCTATATAAAAATGATAAGGCAGCAAGGCTTGAAATAGCATAAATGGAAAATCCTATTGAAAAGTGTCAAGCAACAGATTTTCTATTTTTCTTAACATCCATATGGTACTAGTATTACCTCCAATAAATTTCATGAATTTTGGACTCATAATTAATTTATAAAAATTCATGCAAGAATTGACTATTTATAACAGAAAAATCTATAACTATAGATCTACACATGCAATGGTCTTCAAATTTTTACCCAAGCTCATATATGCTAAGACTAGCTCACCACAAAAATTTCATAATTTTTGGAGCACAGGAACTCTAGATATAAAATAAACAAATTTAAATGCATTCAAAAGCACATTTCAAATCCTGATTTAAATCTCCAAAACTTTCTACTGTAAATGTTAAAAACACATTTTTCCTAAATACTACACTTCCTAAGGAACACAACCATATTTATTTCAAAATTTTAGGAGCTACCAAACTGAAGATACAAAATTCACAAAACAAATCAAAAACTGGAATATTTGAACTAGCCTACAACACTGCTGTCGCTGACCGGTGGGACCCGCTGGTCAGGGGACCCCACGCGTCAGTGACATGGAGCAGAGCAGCGGCGCTGCTGGACACTGCGCGGCTGCGGCTCGTCGACGGCGAGCTTCGCCGGCGGTGAGATCTTCACGACACACTCTACTGAGCAGCGCGCGTCGAACGACCTAGGTGGTGGCGGGTGAGGGTGGGTGGAGCATGCTCGTCGTCGGTGATGGCGGCACGGCGGCGCTGCTTAAAGCTGTGCCGGCCATCTCCGGCCCTGGGAAAGCTAGGCGAGGCGCGCGACGGTACCACGGTGACCTAGCGACTCTATTGCAACATCAAAAGCTCCACATAAAGCTTCGACAACGCATGGCTACGGCGTGGTGGCGCGGAGGTTAGAACGCGGCGGCGCGGGTTGTCACGTTCCACGCCGGCGGGACCACCAATGGAGGTGACACCATAGCACCGGCTAATACCCACCCTAACCAAATGCTAACGCTCAAAATCGAAAGGGAAGCGCACGCGAGCCGAACAGTGGCGAGCTTGCCATGGAGGCGGCTATGGCGGTCGAGGTTCCGGCGGGAGGGGAAAAAGGAAATATGCCCTCACCAAGGCACAATAGAAGCAATCAACACACCGTGGTGGTGGAGGGAGGTGCGGCGCAGCTATGGGCGAGATGGAGACGGTTGTGGTGCGACGTAGCGCACGTGAGACGATGGTGGAACTGCTTGGCGCTTGCAGGAGCTCGGCGGCTGCGCTGTGGGCGAAGGACGAGCGAGAAAGCGAAACTGAGGGCACGAATGGCTCGGGCAAACACTGGCGGGGTTAAGGCCACGCCCAGGCGTGTCGTGGCCTGACCGGATAGAGCAATGGCGACGCGCGGCCATCGCCGTGGACACGCGGCGCGCAAGCTCTGCCGGTGGTCGGCCACCGAAGCCAACGTGCCGGATTTGATTCAGTTCGTCAGAAACGCGATGACCGCCTGACAGCGCGAGTTGACGATGATTTTTCTGCTAATCCAAAGCTCCAACGTGCAAACGATCTACACGACTTGTGTAGTCCTATGTACCAGCTACAACTTTGGTTCAAGGCACTTGTTCTAATTCGCAACAGAAACAGAGAAAACTCGTGCTCAATGTTGGCCTGACAGGCTGTCAGTCAATCAACCACTTAGAAAATTTGTTAAGTGTTGAAAGCTGGATTTTGCTGGTTTTTGTGGGACCCATTCAAGCATGTTAGAAGCTAAATCAGTCCATGACCCAAAAATAAATGTTGTTCCTTATGTCAAACACTCCAACTTTGCTTTAGTGAACTCCTCCATGCAAGGTCCCTAACACCTAGTTCAACTTTAGTCAAACATGTCACTTTGAAAACATGATACATACTCAAACCATGACTAAATGACCAATTTAGCCCTAGCCCTAAATACCAAAGTTGTTCCTAATGATATCCTAAGCATGTTTGAGCAATTTGCAAGGCCATTCAAGCATTTCATGTAGTAGTCACTCATAGAGCTATTGAAAGTAATCACATGAAATATGCCTTAAAGACTTGACCATGAAAAATAACATTCATGATCCATGTTCCATTTGTGAACCTAAGCATTGCCAAATATTTTTGGTGACTCAAATCTACCAAGTACATGTTTATATTCATGATCAGTTGCATAAGTACAAAGAAACTTGCAATAACAAGCAACGTTGCATATGTTTCGATTCAATGTTTCAATTGTAAATGCTTGTTTATGAATGCTGGATGATCATGCTCATGTTATGCAAGTCAAGTTATGCAAGGCTAACACCCGAGGTGTTACAACCCCTCCCCCTTATAAAAATCTCGTCCCGAGATTTGCAAGACCTACCATTCTTGGAAAAAGGCGGGATAAACTTCTCGTAGATAATCTTCTCTTTCCCACGTAGCATCTTGTTCACTATGATTGTTCCACACCACCTTATAGAACTTAATAATCTTACTCCTTGTCACTCTCTCCATCTCTTCTACTACTCGAATTGGCTTTTCTTCATAGGTCAAATCCGATTGAAGCTGCACGTTGGTGGGTGCAATCGCTTCTTCAGGTACTCGAAGACATTTCTTTAGCTGAGAAACATGGAACACATCAAAGATTGCACTCATCTCTGGTGGTAGTTGTAGCTTATACGCAACATTTCCTTTTCGTTCCAAAATTTTGTATGGCCCTACATATCTTGGTGAAAGCTTCTTTTTCATCCCAAATCTTTTCACACCTTTCATGGGTGATACTCTCAAGTATACATAGTCACCCACTTCAAAAGTTAGTGGTCTTCTTCTTCTATTGGCATAACTCTTCTGTCTTGATTGAGCTGCCTTCATGTGTTGTTGGATGATACGTACTTGCTCTTCGGCTTCATTGACAAAATCAATACCAAAGTATCTCCTTTCACCGGGCTCAATCCAATTCAATGGAGTTCTGCACTTTCTGCCATACAAGGCTTCAAATGGAGCCATTTTGATACTCGCTTGATAACTGTTGTTATAGGAGAATTCAGCTAAAGATAACCATTTCTCCCATGAACCTTTTGAAGATATAACACAAGCCCTAAGTAAATCTTCTAGGATTTGGTTCACTCGCTCTGTCTGTTCTGAAGTTTGTGGATGATAAGCTGAACTTCTGATTAGCTTGGTTCCCAAAGCTTGGTGTAAGTATTCCCAGAAACGAGCTATGAACTGTGGTCCTCTATCTGAGATTATGGTCCTGGGTACTCCATGCAATCTCACGATCTGGGATACATATATCTCAGCGTATTTCCCAACTATATACCGCGTGTTCACGGGTATAAAGTGTGCTGACTTGGTAAGACGATCAACAATGACCCAGATTGAATCATGACCTTGTGGCGTTGTTGGAAGGCCTGTAATAAAGTCCATACTGATTTCCTCCCATTTCCATCCTGGAATAGGTAATGGCTGAAGTAATCCAGCGGTTTTCATATGGACGGCTTTCACTCTACTGCAGTTATCACACCTAGCAACATAGGCTGCGATCTCTTTCTTCATCTTAGTCCACCAAAAATAGGTTCTTAAATCTTGATACATTTTACTACTACCCGGATGGATAGACAATTTGGATGAGTGAGCTTCTTCTAAAATTTGATTCCTTAGCTCACGGTCTTTTGGTACCACTAGTCGGTCCTCAAACCATAATACACCTCTTTCGTCCAATCTAAAATGTTTGGTTTCTTGCTCTTGCATTTTTCTCTTGATGTGACTTATTCCTATATCTGTCTGCTGTAGCTCTATGATTTTGCCCTCAAGCGAACAACTGATCATGATATTGTGTAGTACAGCAGGATGTAGCAAGTTGAATCCATCTTCCAATAGTGCTTCCATAGTGTTGCAATGGGACTTCCGACTAAGTGCATCGGCTACCACATTAGCTTTACCCGGATGGTAATGCACTTCCAAATTATAGTCCTTAATCAATTCCAACCATCTACGTTGTCTCATGTTCAGTTCTGGCTGGGTAAAGATATACTTGAGGCTTTTGTGGTCAGTATAGATATGACATACATTGCCCAACAAGTAATGTCTCCATATCTTTAATGCATGGACAACGGCTGCCAGTTCCAAATCATGTGTAGGGTAGTTGACTTCATGTTTTCTCAATTGCCGAGAGGCATATGCAATTACTCTCCCTTCTTGCATAAGCACACATCCCAAACCTATTCCTGACGCATCACAAAATACATCAAAAGGCTTTTCAATGTCTGGTTGTGCTAGCACAGGCGCTGTAGTCAACAAAGTTCTGAGGGTGTGAAAAGCTGTTTCACATTCTAGGTGTCCATTTGTATTTCTCATCTTTCTGAAGTAGTCTGGTCATAGGCTTAGCTATCTTTGAGAAGTCTGGAATAAACCGACGATAGTATCCTGCTAACCCTAGAAAACTCTGAACTTCATGAACCGAAGTTGGGGCTTTCCAATCCATGACCTCTTGTACTTTTGATGGGTCTACTGAGATTCCATCTCTTGATAAAATGTGACCTAAGAAAGGTACTTTGCTCATCCAAAATTCACATTTGCTAAACTTGGCATATAGCTTATGTTCCCTCAGTCTGGATAGGACAATCCTCAGATGTTCTTCATGATCTGACTCATTTTCTGAATAAATCAATATGTCATCGATAAACACGACCACGAACTTATCAAGTTCGGGCATGAATACCGAGTTCATCAGGTACATGAAATAGGCTGGAGCATTTGTTAGTCCGAAAGACATAACCAAATACTCGTATAAGCCGTACCTAGTAGAGAAAGCAGTTTTAGGTATATCCTCTGGTCTGATCTTTATCTGATGGTACCCTGATCTCAAGTCAATTTTAGAGAATACCTTTGCCTTCGCTAGCTGATCGAACAAGATGTCGATGCGGGGTAACGGATATTTGTTCTTGATGGTCACAGCATTGAGTGGTCTGTAATCTACACACATCCTCAGTGACTTATCCTTCTTTTTCACAAACAATGCTGGGCATCCCCACGGAGATGAGCTAGGTTGGATAAGACCTTTGTCCAATAGATCTTGCAATTGAACCTTAAGTTCTGCTAACTCATTGGGTGGCATTCTATAGGGCCTTCTGGATAGGGGTGCGGTACCTGGCACTAATTCAATTTTAAATTCCACGTCCCTATCCGGTGGCAGACCTGGTAATTCCTCTGGAAATACATCCAGGAAACTCACAAACCACGGGGATATCACATATGGTGGTGGTTTGGATAGCACAGGCTAAATGTTGGGGTTCGAAATCGCGGGAGAGTGGGAACTAGAAAAGCATTCCCTCCCGTGGGTTCTCTCAACATAATAGTGCGGGTGCTAGTGTCAATAAGAGCACCATGATACTTCATCCAATTCATGCCTAAGATTACACTTATCGACAACCCGGGCAATATTATCAAATCTGTGGTGTACTCCCTCCCTTGTATCACGATGAGTACATTTTTGACTATCTTTTTGGTAGTAACAGTACCCCCTGCTGAACTTATGTTATAACCCCCTTTACTTACTTCAATTATTTCTTGATCATAGTCTAGATGCAAATGCTTGACTCATAAATGAATGAGAAGCTCCCGAGTCAAATAAAACAACATGCGGGATGCTTGTTGACGAGAAACATACCAGCCGTGACAACTTCTCCGGCGGGCACTTCCTCCACAGCGGTATAATGCACTTGTCCCTGACGTGCCCTGGCATTCACCTGCCTCTGATTATTCTGAATTGGGTTGCCATTCATCTTGGGGTGGGGGCACTCCTTGGACCAATGACCCAGTTGGTTGCAATTGAAACAAGGTTGATTACTTCTGAATCCGGTGGAGCTGTCCTGATTGCCATTTCCTTTTGGTAAGGCAATAGTAAACGCCTTACGAAATGGTTTCTGTGGCCTATTATTCTGAGCTTTCGGTGGTGGAGGCCTGAACTTGGGTGCAGGTGGACGGAATTGTGGCCTAGCTGTGATAGGCGCTTTTGACTGGAAAGATCCGGATGCACCGGCCTCATATGCCCTCTTGCGACCTTTAGCAACTGCATGCATGTTGTTGTGGTTTTCTTGGGTCAAGGCGTCACTAATAAACTCATTGTACAGTGGCACATCGAGAATTTGCCATAGTCTTCATTAATTTGGTACCCAGACCTCGCTTGAAACTCTCAATCTTTTTCTCTTCAGTATCCACGAAACTTGGAGCATATCTTGACAAGTTGTTGAATGCGTGCATATATTCTGTGAGTGACTTTGTTCCCTGAGTGAGCCTCATAAATTCTGCTGCTTTCATGCGCATCAGGCCTGGGGGAATATGGTGTCCCCTAAAAGCCAGTTTGAATTGATCCCAGGTAACTCGCGCGTTAGCAGGCAGAGACGACAGGAAGTGTGTCCACCAGATTCCTGCTGGTCCTTGCAGCTAATGAGAAGCATATTCAGCTTTCAGATGTTCTGTGACCCTTAGCAGACGGAATTTCTGCTCGATGGTATTTAGCCACTCATCGGCCTGCAGTGGTTCCTCAGCCACCTTGAAGATCGGAGGCTTCAGTGTCCAGAAACTCCTTGAATGAACTGTGCTGATTTGGCTCGGCCCCTGGTTGATGTGGGTGGCCACTGAGCAGTGTTTTGCGCGATGAGGCGCAAAGCTTCCTCCATTGTCCTTTGGCTCCCTAGGAACTGGGTAAAGAATTCCTGAGCAGACGGTGGCGGTGGGGGTGGCAAGTCATCCTGGTTGCCATCCTGGCTGCCACCAGCTCCAGCACGGGTGCGCGTCATCTGCGAAGTTGCAACAATAAGCGATTATTGGTTGATGCCAAGAGATTGCAGATGAATTAGGTACTCATGCCAAACTGAAATTACTGGAGAAAATTCTCAAAAGCACAATAAAAACAGAGGCATAACAATTCATTCTCGCAACATGACATCGCCAATTTGACCACTTATCGTGCTCATAACGCATGCAATTTAAAGCGTGATTACCGACAAAGCACTGGAATTGCATGGACGTTCATCCAAACGTGCGATTAACATTACATGATAGTCTGGTTACTAATGCCAACTTGGAACTATAGGTCCATTACATAAATAAAGGTGATACATTAGTCCTTCCACTAAATGCTAAGCGATCTAATCCTCATCATGATCACTATCGAGGTCAGACACAGAATCATCTCCTTCCTCAGGTTCGATTTCTTCTTCAGGCTCCACTTCTTCTTCTTCCTCGTACCCTTCTAGATCCATTTCTGCGGCTCTAGGTGGGACATAAGGGTGAAGCTGATTGTGCAATAGATGAACCTCTTCATGCAGATTATCGTTGTATTCTTCCGCATTGGCCAGCTGCTGTCCCAGCTCAAACTGTCGAGCTCTCAGGACATCTTCCCTAGACCAAGCTGCATTTCGCTGGTGAGTTAACCGAGTCATCTCTTCAGTGAGCCTCTCAATCTCGGCGTCGTGCTCCCTCTGAAGCTGACGTCGGTCCTTCGCGGGCATGACCAAGAGCACCAGACACACGTCTGAGGCTACCTTCAACTCCATCTAACACTCTCATCACTGCGAACATGGCGCTCATGGAAGGGTTATCACTGTTCTGCCCTTCTGCTGCACCAATTTCCAAGGGTCTTCCTCTTGCCTGCTGCCATGAGTCAGTGGAGGGATTGCCCCTCGGAAAAACTCCAACCAAAGCGGCTGCCAGCTCCTGAGGAAAACGATCCATGATATTCCTCAAGATCCCAAAGGCTGCCCTGCCAGCTGCTTCTTCAGCAGTCCTGCCAGTCGACTCATAACACCAACCTGTCCACTCAGAATTGTCACCTCGGGGACGGAACAACGGCCTCCACAGTAACTAAGAGACCTTCTCCCAACCGCTCATTCGCCCAGAAGTAGCGGGGTTCCATTCCATCAGGATAACCTACATAGCTGAGCACTCTCCATAAGAGTGTAGGCATCCCAAACTCTCCAAGGAACGTGTGACGTTGACGGGTACGTGGAGCAAGCTGACGGCTAGGAGCTCTGCCTCCGGTGGACTTGCGAGCAGTCTGCTTGGTGCGTGCCATCTGTACCATTAACATGTACCCTTGGTGAGACAAAGCCATAATGGATAAGAGTTACATAACCGAGTAAGAATTTTATAAGGGGAGGAACAATGTAGTTATGTGAATGGTAATTTAACATGATGCATGCTCGTTCCGTACGTCCTCACAAACTTAGGAAAAATTTGCTTCTAACGGTAGACACGGTGGCATACATACGTTCTCTCATAAATAGCGTAACTAGTCGAGCTACACGTTTCGTTGTTAGTGTACCTGCATAAAATTTCATTTCAGCCCTAAACCCATAATGAAATATGCAGAATGTAATTTGTAAATACTTTCATATATGTATACCCATACATATACTTCCGTATCAATCTACCCGACAAGAATTTAAACCCACAATTAAATACGTACCATATACACATGCAAGCATGCATACATAGCCGTACCAAAGCTAACTCTTCCCGACCGCACTGCTCACATCTTGCGGTCATACACTCATCTTACCTTGGCGTAGAGGCATTTGATCCATACATTACCACTCAAGTGAATGGCATCCATACTATAGCACGCCGTATGGACGACGAAGTAAAAACCCCCATGTTAGTACTTAAATAGCCACCTAATAGTCCTTAATTTGGGCATAAGGAAAGTGATCAATGGCACACTTTAGATTTCAAATACCTATTATTTGACTATTAGTTGCTAGAGAAGGGTTTTTGGAAAACAAAAACTTTTGTTTTAAATACACTTGTGACAATTAACGTTGAATCTTGCTCTGATGCCAGCTGTCGCAGAACCGACCAATTTATAAGAATACAAGTACAATGGCAATCCGCAAGCGGTCGCACTGTCATACTTGAACCCATATAAACCCGGTAGTCCGTCGAGTACCGCGACGGGTCTCGATAAACGATTTACAACAACCAAGATCGTACAGGATTCAACATACATGCCACATATTACATAAAGTTCACAGATACTTTTCATCATCAGAGTATGAATAAAAAGTTATTACAAACTGAGTTTGATAAATAAAGCGGAAGCAAATAAGTTCGAAGATAAAGTTTCCAACATAGTTTGATACAGTGCCAAGCCAGATCACGGTCCACAAAAGCAAAGATAGGAATTACTAAAGAAGCCTGCCCAAGGCTTACTCCTCATCCACGGCGGGATAGAAGCAACTCTTGCAATAACCATGATACACAGTGCCATCTGCAACAATGGGAAAATAAACCCTGAGTACGAGAAGGTACTCAGCTAGACTTACCCGTCATGAACCAGAAATAAAATGACTCCAAGGATTATGCAAGGCTGTATAAGTGGACGTAACTTGACAACATTTTGCGTAAAAGGCAATTACCCGTTGTACAATTATGATTTCCTTTATCAGGTTAATTATAACTATCCATTTCTAGATTAGCAACTATCCTGTGCCAAACATGTGGTATATCATTTAGAATCATACAATAGTAACCATAGCAGGTATTGTAATTCCATATTCATCTGAACCATCATGTTTCATAATATAGTTGCTACGATGTTGGGACTAGCCAAGTTTCTCACTATCCGAGAGAGACGGCGATTCGAATCGATTTCAACCAGCTGGGAATTTATTCCTAACACAAACCCAGATCTACCAGCCACGATAGTCTTAGGTCACCTTTGGTACAACTCCGGTACACATTTCGCGGGTCCGTACTGCGCCGCACAATCTGGAACACCAGATGCCAGGATGCTCAGGCCAAGCCTGCCCTTGGGCTCAGTCTGATCGTTCCCCGGAAGGAGCGCACAACAAAACGGTTCCCGGCCTGAGTTGAATTACTCGGCTTCAGCGGTCGGAACGAGTTATCCGGCCAGCTAAGTGAGAGGCATGCGTTCAATCTTGTCAGAAGCGCCAACAACGGTACGGTCCTTAATCGACACAGACGGGGATAAATCCACACCCAAGACCTCCATGTCTTGTCGCTTCTCTATCAACTTCCCGTCTAGTCTCAATTTACTTTTACCCCATGGTTCTGTTCCACGATAGCAGATATAGCCAACCGTGCTCCGGTATCCACCTATATCTCGCAGGTGACAGGACATCACCCGACTTCTACCGGTCTAAGCATGGCTAAGCATATATGTTCGATCCTGGACCTATACTGGTTAAAGGTGAATTATCTGGACAAGGAATGTACATGCATCAAGTGGTTTCATTCAACTCTTATAACCTAATGCATCAATCATAAATACGTAAGTAAACATTTGTAAATTACTGGGAGACTTATAATGCTCCGGGGCTTGCCTCGCAGAAAGGAAGTAGGGCGATGGTCAGGGCACTCCGGAAGCTCTTCAGGGTTCTGCTCCACGCCTTCGGGAGCTGCGGCTTGCGGATCTCCTGCTGGTTCCCTTCCTCTGCTTCTTCGAATTCCAGCAACGTGATCTCTTCCTCCGATCCTAAATGCATGAGTATGGTATAAGTATTACGAATGCATATATGTTAACAAGTGCATCGCGTTGTTTGAGTAGGTGCATATCTCTTCTCGATTATTACTTAACTACTTCTACAATGCATCGACTATGCCACAAACAGTAGCTACTTGTTTCACTCATAACTGGAGTTCTACAAATCCAAAAATAGTGATCCTGGACTTTCTGGAAAGCTTATCAAATTCTCTACAACTTTATTATTAACCATTTTTACAGTCTACATCAGTTTCAACATGCAACTCATCACACTCTAGAATCAGTCCGGAAACTATTAATCATGCAATATAAAGTAAGAATACTTCTACTTCAGGTAATCATTCAAAATTTGACAACATATAATTTACCAACAGTTTAAGCATACTAATTACATTTAATATAATATAATGGTGGAGCCCAAACTATTTATTTAATTGCCTTTATCATTTTATTTAGATATCTAGGTTAAATAATAAACATATATCAGATGTACTTCATAAATTCCCCAAAAATTTACAGTGCCTTACTAATGCTATAAAAGGACTACTATAAAAATTTCATGTCATTTTACTAAGTAGAACATTCTATATAAAAATGATAAGGCAGCAAGGCTTGAAATAGCATAAATGGAAAATCCTATTGAAAAGTGTCAAGCAATAGATTTTCTATTTTTCTTAACATCCATATGGTACTAGTATTACCTCCAATAAATTTCATGAATTTTGGACTCATAATTAATTTATAAAAATTCATGCAAGGATTGACTATTTAATAACAGAAAAATCTATAACTATAGATCTACACATGCACTGGTCCTTCAAATTTTTACCCAGAGCTCATATATGACTAAGACTAGCCTACCACAAAAATTTCATAATTTTTGGAGCACAGGAACTCTAGATATAAAATAAACAAATTTAAATGCATTCAAAAGCACATTTCAAATCCTGATTTAAATCTCCAAAACTTTCTACTGTAAATGTTAAAAACACATTTTTCCTAAATACTACACTTCCTAAGGAACACAACCATATTTATTTCAAAATTTTAGGAGCTACCAAACTGAAGATACAAAATTCACAAAACAAATCAAAAACTGGAATATTTGAACTAGCCTACAACACTGCTGTCGCTGACCGGTGGGACCCGCTGGTCAGGGGACCCCACACGTCAGTGACACGGAGCAGAGCAGCGGCGCTGCTGGACACTGCGCGGCTGCGGCTCGTCGACGGCGAGCTTCGCCGGCGGTGAGATCTTCACGACACACTCTACTGAGCAGCGCGCGTCGAACGACCTAGGTGGTGGCAGGTGAGGGTGGGTGGAGCATGCTCGTCATCGGTGATGGCGGCACGGCGGCGCTGCTTAAAGCTGTGCCGGCCATCTCCGGCCATGGGAAAGCTAGGCGAGGCGCGCAACGGTACCACGGTGACCTAGCGACTCTATTGCAACAACAAATGCTCCACGTAAAGCTTCGACAACGCATGGCTACGGCGCGGTGGCGCGGAGGTTAGAATGCGGCGGCACGGGTTGTCACGTTCCACGCCGGCGGGACCACCAATGGAGGTGACACCATAGCACCGGCTAATACCCACCCTAACCAAATGCTAACGCTCAAAATCAAAAGGGAAGCGTGCGCGAGCCGAACAGTGGCGAGCTTGCCGTGGAGGCGGCTATGGCGGTCGAGGTTCCGGCGGGAGGGGAAAAAGGAAATACGCCCTCACCAAGGCGCAATAGAAGCAATCAACACGCCGTGGTGGTGGAGGGAGGTGCGGCGCAGCTATGGGCGAGATGGAGACGGTTGTGGTGCGACGTAGCGCACGCGAGACGACGGCGGAACTGCTCGGCGCTTGCGGGAGCTCGGCGGCTGCGCTGTGGGCGAAGGAGGAGCAAGAAAGCGAAACTGAGGGCGCGAATGGCTCGGGCAAACACTGGCGGGGTTAAGGCCGCGCCCAGGCGCGTCGTGGCCTGACCGGACAGAGCAATGGCGACGCGCGGCCATCGCCGCGGACACGCGGCGCGCAAGCTCTGCCGGTGGTCGGCCACCGAAGCCAACGTGCCGGATTTGATTCAGTTCGTCAGAAACGCGATGACCGCCTGACAGCGCGAGTTGACGATGATTTTTCTGCTAATCCAAAGCTCCAACGTGCAAACGATCTACACGACTTGTGTAGTCCTATGTACCAGCTACAACTTTGGTTCTAAGGCACTTGTTCTAATTCGCAACAGAAACAGAGAAAACTCGTGCTCAATGTTGGCCTGACAGGCTGTCAGTCAATCAACCACTTAGAAAATTGTTAAGTGTTGAAAGCTGGATTTTGCTGAGTTTTTGTGGGACCCATTCAAGCATGTTAGAAGCTAAATCAGTCCATGACCCAAAAATAAAAGTTGTTCCCTATGTCAAACACTACAACTTTGCTTTAGTGAACTCCTCCATGCAAGGTCTCTAACACCTAGTTCAACTTTAGTCAAACATGTCACTTTGAAATCATGATACATACTCAAACCATGACTAAATGACCAAACTAGCCCTAGCACTAAATACCAAAGTTGTTCCTAATGATATCCTAAGCATGTTTGAGCAATTTGCAAGGCCATTCAAGCATTTCATGTAGTAGTCACTCATAGAGCTATTGAAAGTAATCACATGAAATATGCCTTAAAGACTTGACCATGAAAAATAACATTCATGATCCATGTTCCATTTGTGAACCTAAGCATTGCCAAATACTTTTGGTGACTCAAATCTACCAAGTACATGTTTATATTCATGATCAGTTGCATAAGTACAAAGAAACATGCAATAACAAGCAACGTTGCATATGTTTCGATTCCATGTTTCAATTGTAAATGCTTGTTTATGAATGCTGGATGATCATGCTCATGTTATGCAGGTCAAGTTATGCAAGGCTAACACCCGAGGTGTTACAATGGACAAGCATAAAACATGATCCATTTATCTCGTGCTACTAAATATACAAGCCAGATTAAAGAAAGGCCATGTACATGTGGCTAGGTGTAGTGGCATGGGAAACAATAAAACATGATTGATTTTCTATTATCCAAACCAAAAATTTTTATTATCATTCTATGGACTCTTTCATTTTATTTTCTGTTGCAATGCACTGACATCTTTGCTAGTAGTATAATAATGGGCCTTACTAGTATGCGCACACACCCCACCCGTACTCCGTTTGCACACTCTCTCACTTCTCTCTATTCTTTCTTCTTCCTAGCATTGTCTTCCTCCCGTGCTCTCCCACCGCCGTGTCACCCCGCCCTACTCCGGCTCTGGCTCCGGCGACACAACCTTGGCCCTCTCTAGATCCAGCGATGCCGCCGTCACCCTCGTCCCCACCTCCACCACCTCCCACCGCCCCGCCGCCACCGCCTCACCGGAGCTCCGCGTCCATGGCTTGTGTGCCATTATAAAAATTTGTAATGACCTACAAGCCATTAAAATGTCCGAGCGGTTGGTCACAAGTGCCATTTGTCAAAACTTTTTTGCCCTCTACGCTATTCTGTCTTCATTCTATTTGGTTTCACGGTTTGGAACCCTGACATGTGGGCCCTGCTAGGGAAAATGTCATCTCTCCTAGCCGAGAAAATTGGAAAATTTCCCTCATGCTAAGGTGGGCTTTCGCCCATAAATGCTATCAAGTTTGTGGGCTTCACTGAATCTCCCTTATGAAGACATGCCTAAACGCTAAAATGCGATTTCGCCATTTCAATTCTCATTTAATATTTTTGGGCCAAAGTGAAGGCTTAGTCTTCTAGTTTTGCCCCTGCTTGCCCGTTCTCCCTTCCTCGTGATACACAAGCCACCGAAGATGATGGCTCGATCCCCGACCCAGAAGGACGGCGGCGCACGGTGGCCGTGATGGCCTTCATGGAATCATAGCCAAAGGCGTGGCTTAGGGCACAACGGCGAGGCTCAGCTTGTGGGTGATGACGTAGCTTCTAGGCGGTGGTGCGGCCTATGGGCGGATGACGACGGTGAGGCTTGGACTGGGGCGGCACCTAGTGACCTAGCCTAGGGGCAACGACATGCCATAGGCCGGCAGCTACAGCGTCGTGCCCCTACAGCGTGGGGGGAGGCGCGGCCAGGGGGTGGTAGCAGCCTGTCTTTTCCGCGAGTGAGAGAATGAGAGGGAAAAGAAATTCGTGAGGGTGATAGAGAGAGATGAGAGGGGCAAAATGGTTATTTTAGGCCAAAATTTATGGTGAAAAAGATTAAAAGTGGGCTTAAATCTCAAAATGGCATTCTAGCCTGCTGAACTCGTTTCATAAGGGTATTATAGCTAAGCCCACAATTTCGATGGCATTCGAGCGAAACCCATTTGTCATAGGGGCAAAATTCCAATTTTCTCCTCCTAGCCCCATTCTCTCTCGTGCTCACAAGCACACACGCGAAGAGAGGTGGAGGCGGTGGAGCACCCGTCTAAGGCCACGACTCTGTGGGCGCATGTCAACCTGGTGCCCATCAGGGAGGTGAGCTCGCACACGCACCGTTCGCGGTGGACGGGGTGTGTCCAGGCGGGAGCTCACCGATGTTGGCCAAGCGGTGGTAGTGCTATGAATGGTGGAGCGGGAGATGGAGGCCATGGCGCTCCTTCGAGGACCGCCCGCGACGGTGGCCGCACTGCTCCTCCACGTGGACCACGTGCCCCACCTCCACGTCACCAACGCGCTCATCGATGCCTACACCAAACTGACTCGCACGAGCGTCACCGCGTGGGCCACGTTCAACGAAATGCCGCACTAGGACGTCGTCACCTAGACCCATGAGCAGCGCCAGGGGTATGCCCCTATATGCCATGGAATACCCATGTTTTGGGAGCAAAAAAATATATATATACATATGTATAATAGTATACAGCATGTTGGTATACTAGACGTTGCAAATATGGCCCATAAGCTATAAGCCCAATAGAATAACTAGCAGTACCTGACAGGCTACCCACAAAGAGACTCTGGGAAGGTAGAAACACCCATGAACATCTCCCGAGGCTCCATGCTTCTATCTGTCACTAGCATCGAGCCATCGACCACAAGCGACAGCAGTGGCCGGCGGCTTAGACTGGCGGCACGACAACACCTCTCTAACTCTCCCCCTCGGCCCCCTCGCCCCTCCTAGCTCTGCTCAAATGCGACCATAGCGCCGACAACCAGTGCCCAACGCACACGGCTGTGACCAGTAGTCGGCGTCAAAGCCTGCTGGCAAAGAAACCGCCGACGACGGCGGGCTAAGCAGCAGCACCCTTTCGGGCTCCGGCATATTTGTAACTTGAATAAGAAGGGTGCTAGCGTATTTGCTTTGCTTAGTGCTATTGCATATTTTCTTTTTATTACTATTGCATATTTGCTTATTACTATTGCATTTTGTACCCTTTGCTTATTACTATTGCATATTTTCATTGGAAATTTTTTTACATGGAATACCCTGCTATGAAATCATGGCTCCTCATGGGGCTCGTGTGCGCCAGCGCCCATGGTGCGGTCGTCCGGGCATACCACGGCATGGTCGTCGCGGGGGTTCCAATCTTGCGCATGTCGTGAAGGAGGCGCCATGACTACACGCTGCTGCTGCCCACCACGAGTGACGAGGGCATCGACCTCACTCCAGCACTTCACCTATGAGCTCCTCGTCGTCGCCCCCGTGCGCGTCATCGAGCTCGCCAACATGCTCAACACCGCCAGCGCCTTGCAGGCATTCAAGGCCAGGAAAGATGCAGACGATGTCACGGCAGAGGTGTCCATGAGGGGCACTGGGGAGCTGGTGGTGTACTCATCGGTGAGGCCTAGGCTCTATAAGGTGAATGGCGAGGAGGCCGAGTTCGCGTACAAGTTTGGTCATAGTACTGTAGGATGAAAACTTCTCTGTTCTACAGATACGATGACAAGTAGGAGGAAATTCCTGAATACCCACCCGGTCTGGTTCCTAGGACGAATAGCTATGTCACCCATTTCCCTTCCATCCCCTAGAGAGTGGCATAGGCGGCAAACACAACTTCATCTCACTTCTCTGGTTCGAGGGCATTTAATTCTTTTTGGAACTACGTTAGCATCGTTAGTATATAAAGATCAATTCTGATGGTTCTTTTGATCTGAATAAGAGAATTGGAGGCTATGGATTTGTTGTAAGGAACATGAATGGAGAGGTTCTCGTGGCTAGGGCTGGGAACATTTCTTACGCTTCATCGGTCTTGCATACTGAAGCAATTGTGGCCTACAAGAGTGTCCTCCATGCAGCTCAACTAGGAATGTCAAGAATTATCTTGGAGATGGATTCCATAGTGCTTGCTAATGCTCTCAAATCGCCAAATTTAGATCAAAGCATTATTGGTGCTCTGGTAGTTCAAATACGAGACATTATGCAAACAGAGTTCTCTTTTTGTGATGTCCCTTTCTGTAATAGATCATGTAATAAGGTGGCAGATGCTTTAGCTATCCATGGAGCTTATGTGTTGGAGTTTGGCTCAGATGTGCTAATGAGCCATGTGCCTTTGTATGTAATGAACCTTGTATCAAGCGATTTGCCTAAGAATGAAGTCTAATGCGGGATGTGTTACCTGATAAAAAAAGCACCGTTAGCAGTAGATGTGGATGGAATGGTGTGAAGAGCAAAAAAAGTTTTGACCAATGACATATGTGACTGCTTAAACTTTTTAATAGCGTCATACAAACCTTTATGATGACACAGGTGAAAGACCTTTTTTTTCTTTCGAATCGAAACCGTCGTCGGTCCGATTGTGACTTTGGAGTTTGAGCTGAGATGGGACCACCGGGCGGAGCCGTGTGTCTTGGAGTGAAAGCAACCAAGGCAAGAGAGACTGAGAGAGCACAGGGCAGTGAGCATGGTACCCCACCACCACTAGGAGAGAGGCAGAGGTAGAGGCGGTTGATGACCTGACCTCTTTCTCTCTCTCTTTGCAGCAGCCACCACCACCAGCGTAGCCACAATGCATTGACTGTCAGGCCAGAGCGGTGAAAGAGGGAGAGGGGGAGGTCATCGTGCCCCTCTCTAGGGCACCATCCATGGCTATGGGGGGCCTTCTACAGGGCCTTGTTTCACCGGCAGGGGAAGCCACCGCCTGGCTGCCCTACCATGAGCTCTTCGCCTCCTAGCACCACTGGCTCCCCTTGCTCCCGTGCCTCCACCCGCCCGTATCTAACGGCTTCAAGCTTCTCTTCATGCTGCTGCTCTTCTTTGTCACTCTAGCCAAGGTCCGCTACATCGCCTCCTCCTCCATGGCACCCACACTCCGCCCAGGCGACCGAGCCATCACTGAGAAGGTCAATCCCCCCTCCTCTTTTTCTGCTCCCCTCACTCTCTTTAATTTCCTTTGCTTTATTAAGATCATTATTATTATTACTTGTTACTCCACTATTTCTATTGCTAGTACAATAAGAGAATGCGTACGTTACTCATCTTGTTCTTCCTTAGAGACTTTCTACTAGCACTACATACATGGATAGTTAGATTGGTAGTAGATCCATGCTACCCGATACCACAAGTATACCATCACACACATTTGACCAACAAAAATCTTAAATCCACGCTCCCGATACAATAATGCATCTTATTTTGACCGCACAAAAATTAACCCTAGAGATCTCAATCGCAGTCGGTCCTAGCCTGCTGCTTCATCTTTGATAGCTTCTCACCCAGTCATAATCCACAAACCCAAATCCCATCACATTGTTATTCATTGACCTTAAATAACACACTCTGATCCATGCTATATTTTCCAGGTTACATACTTGTTCCGGAGGCCATCTATTGGGGATATAGTGTTTTTCAAAGTGCCTTCCGCTGTGTAGGTTTGCCTTCTTCGTTCTGCCCCTCCACTTCTCAATCAGATCCTTGCATTGTCCACCTAGAAAATGTGCAGCCTTCCAATTTCATAATTATGGTGTCAATAAGGATGTTGTCTTTATTAAGAGAGTGTTGGCAACACCTGGAGATTTCATTGAGGTAAACTGCATCACTACATTTGTTCTATTCCAGTATGGTCATTGCCATAGCAAGACACAGTGGACTCTTGGAGTCTTCCAGCATCCTCTTACATTGATCTGTTTATAGGTTCGACAAGGGCAGCTTGTTGTAAATGGTATTGCACTGAAGGAGCATTACACAGCAACCCATGTGTTGTACACAAGGGAAGCAATGGTTTGTGCATGCATCTCTAATCTGTGAGCATTGTCTCCTTGAACAACATTGAGGAGTTCATATTGCTAGGTCCACAGGTTTTAAAGTTTTGTTAACAAAAGGGTTAACAGACGTGATGAGAGAATTTTCATTCTCCACAAGAAGATGATCAAAAGTGGACTGGCTACTCCATATTGTTGACTTCTTGAGTGCCTCATTGTAATCAATGGGCCTCAGATGGTGGATGATCTCTTCCTTCCACAAATCTTTCCTTATTGGCTGGGTACCTGGATCCTCAACTGAAAGTATTCATACGTGTAAGTGCAATCAAGCTCTAAGTGGGTTTTGGTGATGTTGACCACATAATTAAAGGACTAATGGCTTTGACAAGTGTTTGATAGAATATTTTTAATCGTGGATGCAAAGAAACAAAGGAGGAGATTTCCCAACTTGAATCGATGGCTTGCAATGGCTCGAAGAGCTATGTTAATTCATTTTATATTTTGAAATTGATTCATAGGACAAGCCGTACTATCAAGGGGGATACTAATGGTGTGTTGGGTGCAACCAAGTGCTCAAAACTCCATATTCAACTCAAATAATCTCGGCCACAAAAAGCTAGTTGAGCTGAATTCTTATCTGCTTTGGCCTACGCGGAACCTCCGCGCTCAATCGTAGAACCTCCGCGGCACGGAACCTCCGCGCTCAAACGTGGAGGCTCCGAGGTCTGTCTAACCAGACCATTTTGTGGGCGACGTGGGTGGTATTTATACCATACCCATTCGCCCCCAACGGTTATCTTCTTCCTCATTCACCTAGACTCGAACTGAAGCTCTCTCTCACCCAAACTTGGTGCTCCCAACTCCTTTGCTCAAATCTTTGTGATTCCTTGAGGGATTTGGCTCTAGAGAGTGTGAGAAAGCTCGAGAAGATCCTTCTCCTCTGTTCTTGTGCACTTGGTGAAGCCCTAACCGCTTGGTGTGTTTGTTACTCTTGGAGCTTGGCTCCTAGACGACTAGCTGTCGCCTGGTAGCTCCCAATCCGCTGTGGTTGAGCACTAGAAAGTTTGTATTACCCTTTGTGACTTAGTGGAACCCTCTAACCCATTGCCTTGGTGATAGGTTTGAGAAGAGGAGCGAGTTGAAAGAGACTCCATAGCCTTTGTGGCTAACCTCAACAATGTGGATGTAAACAAGCCTTTGTGATGAGTTGAACCACGGGATAAATCCTTGTGTTCATTGTGATTGCTGCTGTTGTTGCTATTACTTGTGATTTGGATTGATTTTTAGTGTTTGCATCCGATCTATGAATTCC
This sequence comes from Miscanthus floridulus, assembly GCF_019320115.1. Classification (NCBI taxonomy): domain Eukaryota; kingdom Viridiplantae; phylum Streptophyta; class Magnoliopsida; order Poales; family Poaceae; genus Miscanthus; species Miscanthus floridulus. The sequence continues at coordinate 69,539,455 of NC_089596.1, read as the reverse complement.
TCATCTTTTAGGTGCAACCGACTGTTTGGATAGGTCAACATACTCCCCAGGAAGGCTAGTATTACATTCGATCTATTTTTCATTCATTAAATTCCGCAGTAGATCGATTTTATACTCTGATCCCCGGAGGTTCCATGCTCAGTCCCAGAACCTCTGTGCCTCGGAACCTCCATGCTCAAACCCAGAGGTTCTACGTTCTGACTGTTTTCATAAGTTGATTAAATTTTAGAAAAAAAGCCTATTCACCCCCCCCCCTCTAGGCCACTTGTTAGATCCTTTCAATTGGTATCAGAGAAGGTTTCCTCGTGATAGCACTTAACCGTGTGAGGAAATGACAAGTCCTAGAGAAAGGGTACCGGAGGAATATGGAGAGGAACCCAAAGCTCCTGAGGATGATGCCACAGTAGCGCTTGAGTGACTTCCAAAGCTCAAGCTTGGTGCTAAGGGATCCTCCAAGGGAGACAAGCAAAGGGACAAGAACAAGAACAAAGAGGAGAAGAAACACAAAGCAAGAAGAAAGGTACAATCAAGTCCACAACCAAGCAGCAAGTCAGAGAATGGAGATGATGATGATGAGTATTATGCTCAAATTCTACCAAAAAGGACACTCAAGTCTAACACCAAGAGATCAGATTCGAGTGTATCCTTTAACTATGATTCCGTAAATTTGCCTACTAACACTCACATCAATATACCCACGGGCAAGTTACCCCAATTTGATGGGACCAACTTTGCCAAGTGGAAGCATATGATGAAGGCTTATCTTATTGGACTCCATCCAGAGATGTGGAATATTATGTGTGTAGGTTTTAAAGATCTCATTGATCCCAAAAATCCCACACCAAGAGAGATTCGCATGATACATCGCAATGCTCAAGCTACTAGTGCTCTTCTAAGTGCATTAAGCCTAGAAGAGTACAACAAAGTGATTGGTTTGGAGATTGCTAAGGAGATTTGGGGCACCCTTCACCTTGCACATGAAGGAGTTAGCAAGGTAAAGAAGTCCAAGATTGATCTATTGATGGCTCAACTCAATAGGTTTGTTATCAAGGATAGAGAAGACCCTCAAGAGATGTTTGATAGATTGATGGTGATAGTTGGCAAGATTAGAGGCTTGGGTGGGGATGACTTGAATGATCATCATGTTGTAAAAGTGATGTTGGAAGCATTTGCACCAAGAAACCCAACTCTTATGACATTGATTAGAGAGAAGAAGAGGTTTGAAGAGTTCACCCCTAGTGATGTCCTTGGAAGAATACTCACTCATGAGCTCATGGAGATGGAGATACAACAAAATAAGAAGTTTGGAGAGCTAGAAGCAAAGATGGAGAACTTGAAGGTCAAGGAGGTAGCTCTCAAGGCAAACAAATCAAACAAGGCTTTCACCTCGAGCAAGCCACCAAGATCAAGATCAAGCAAGGTTGAGACGGTTGATTGATCAAGTGACTCAAGTGATGAAGAAGATGATGAAGTATCTTCCGGTGAGATTGGTGATGTTGCTTTGTTCATGAGGAAGTACAAGAAGGGGTTGAAAAGAGAAAGGTACAAGTTTGTGAAGAGGAGATTTCCCAACAAGCAAAAGAGGAAATGCTATAATTATGGGAGCACGGAGCATTTCATTATCGATTGTCCTTATGAGAACAAAGAGGACAAGAAAGACAAGAACAAGAAGCACTACAAGAAAGATGACAAGGCCCAACACAAGAAGAAGAACTATTCGGGTCAAGCTCATATTGGTCATGAATGGGATTCAAACGATGATAGCTCAAGTGAAGAAGAAACAAAGAAAGTTGCAACTATTGCTATCAAGAAGCATTCTTGTTCACCAAAGCTCTTCACCAACTTGACCGATGATGAGGAGAGATCTACACTCTGTTGTCTCATGGGCAAAGGAGAAAAGGTAAAACCAAAATCCAAGCCTAAACCCTCTCCTCCATCTAGTGATGAATCCGACATAGACTCTAGTGATGAATCTAGTGATGAAGTAAACAACTTGGTAAGTAAAATGGATAAAAAATCTAAGAACTTCATAGCCAAGGTGGTAGATGAATTAGAGAGAACTCAAGCTACTCTTGCCAAACAAGAGAAACTCTATGTTACTTGCAAGAAAGCTCTTGCATCGGAAAGAAGTGAGGTTGAGACTGTACGTTTGGAAATTGACCAAGCGGAAAGTGTCATAGCTACCCTAAAGGATGACCTAAATACTCTTCAAGAGAAGAATAATGCCCTCAAGACAAGAAATGAGGAGCTTGAAGAGCAATTTAGCATCCTTTGGGATAAAACCTCACATCCTACGAAGGCAAGTGAGATCTCTAATGCATCTACTAGCAAGGGTTGTGATAGATGCTACAATGTTGATTTAGAAGCTTGTGCTACTAACCTTGCTAATATGGAAGCTATGAAGAAGGAAATTGTAAGATTCAACAATATCATAGCTAGTGGGTGCATGGATGATGCAAGCAAGAAGCCCAAGTTCATTCAAGGAAGACATCCTTTCATCAAGGATGGTCTTGGCCACAAGAAGGGTGGAAAGACCAGAGAAAGGAAGATGGTGAACGAAGTGTCTTGAATCATGTTTGAGAAGAAGGAAACCATTGGAGAGGTGCAGCCAGTGCAGACCATGGAGGCTCCACGCAGAAACACGGAGGTTCCATGCCCTAGAGGCTCCGCGCCAAAACGTGGAGGCTCCGGGGTCTGGCAGAACAATGGCACCAACAGAATCAAGGCACCATCTCAACCAAGACAACAAGCTCCTAAAGCATCTAACACTCGCCTGTAGGTCAAGAAGAACCTAATCATACCAAAGAGGAACAAGTATGCTTACAAGCCCAAGGCCTATGCACCCCATGAGAGCATGTCCTCTAGCTATGTGTTGAGACGCAACAACCTTGGTAAAGTTGTCGCCATGTATGTTGGAAATGAGTCCAACATATATGTGAAAAGATCTCTATGGGTTCCTAAGATTCTAGTGGCTAACACTCAAGGCCCCAATGCTAATTGGGGACCTAAAAGAAGGAACTAAACTTGTTTTATAGGCATACTCCTCTGGTGGATCAAGTTGAGTGCTTGATAGTGGATGTACAAATCATATGACCGGAGAGAAGAGTATGTTCTCATCTTATGCCCAAATGGAAGGTCCAAGTGAAAACATAGTATTTGGGGATAATTCAAAAGGAGAAGTGCTTGGTGTCGGTAAAATCTCTATAACTCAAGATCATTCAATTTCCAATGTTTTACATGTTGATTCATTAAGTTACAATTTATTGTCCGTATCAAAATTATGTGAGATGGGCTATGATTGTCACTTTATGGATAAGGGTGTGACCACCATTAGAAGGGAGGATTCCTGATGAGTACAGGCCCGATCTTCCGAGAGGTAGCCGATAAGTTCGATTTCGTGGAGATCTCGATGTTGGCGATCCGGCTTCAAATCAGATACGATTCGAACCCTGCAACCGTTACACCACTGCTCCGTTGGTTATCAACCAAGCACAACTTGATTGACCTCGCCAAGAAGGCTTTTCCTGCAAGCTAATCGAAGAGCACAAGCAAGAAGGTAAAACACGCAATCTGAAATTACAAATATGAATGACGCGAATATCAATAGAGGATTCAAGAACTTGGTTCTAAAGGACTAATCAACACGGTGGAGGAGATCAAGAACGGGGGCCCTAGATCACTGTAAAAGGATTTGTCACCACAGTTACAATGAACGATTCAGTTTCTCGATGGAAAACTAAACTCTAAACAAAAAACCCAATTGTGTTGCAGCGGCGGCGGCTGTGTTTATAGTCTAAGACTCGACCTAGGGTTGGGGACGGCAAGGGGTTGGGCGCCCACAACTTAGGCTTAAGGCCCGACACGATACATGGCCAAGTTGACCCAAATAGGTGACGTAGCACCTTGCTGTGGTCACACAGAATGATCCACAGACCTTCTGGAGCTGGGACCAGTTCCAAAACGACGGCGTCGTCGTCCCCTTTCCAACGCATCCAAGAACGGCCCGTTTCGATGTCGTATGAGAAAGTTATGACCGAAACAGTGACGACGTGTCTGCTGAATCCGAGGGCGACGTGGCAGCTGAGTTGGGAACGAATTGCAACTTGGGGAAGACCATGGCGTCGGTGTGTCTAGCGTGGCGATGTCCTCATCATCCTCCCCTTCTCGAATTGGAGTCGTCCTCGACTCCATCTTGGCGATGTCCTCATCATCCCCTCCTTCTAGAATTAGAGTCGTCCTCGACTCCATCCCATCATCAGTGAACTCCTGCAAAAGGTTAGTGACAGCAGGCAATGCACCAGACATAAAAGGTTGACAAAACATAGTATAACATGGTGCATCAGGATTATCACATAACTCAGCAGTAGCAGAAGTTGTAGCAAGAAAAGCACCTCCTTTTAACTTAATCCCATTATTTTTAGCAATGTCTGTTGGAGGTTTATTTTTTATCTCATTAGCATGTTTAATAATATCCATAGGAGACAAAGGCAGCAATGTAATTTTCTTGTCCTTATGTATGATAGTGTATGTATTAGTTCTACCATGGTGTCAAGCATCATTATCAAATTCCCATGGGCGACCTAACAAAATGGAGCAAGCTTGCATAGGGACAACATCAAAATCAGCAGTATCATAATAAGAGCCTGTGAAAAAGCTAATGCGTGCTGATTTAGTTACCTTAGTCTTACCACTATTATTGAACCATTGAAGTTTATATGGATACGAATGTTGTCGTGTGGTCAAGCCAAGCTTGTCAACCAAATCTGAACTCACCAAGTTGTTGCAACTCCCGCTATCAATAATAGTGAGAACACGACAACCCTGCATAATGAGATACATGTGGAACAAATTGTGGCGTTGGATCTTCATCTCTTCTTCATGTCCCACATGTGTACTCAACACACGCTGCACAAGAAGGCTAGGGTAGTCCGCGGCAGCAGCCACGGAGTCAATGGTGATGGCCTCCTTGTCTTGATCGCCCTCAGTGGGATCTGCATCAATGTTAGCAGCAAGGGCTAAATCATCTTCAACATCACTAGCACTTACATATCCATCCTCAGTAGCAATGAAAGCGCGACGACTGGGGCAATCCTTCATGACATGTCCCATGCCTTTGCATTAGTGGCAAATGATTTTAGAGCTGGACGAGGAGGAGCTAGTAGAAGCACTCGGAGTGCCACCTTTCTTTAGCTATGGAAACTGCACATTAGACAATTTACTTACCCCGGAAGAAAATGGAGGTGTAGATGGCTGTGGTGCAACAGGAAGCTTGGGCGTCTCTGGCTCGGAACGCTGCTAAAAATTCCTCCCATTGTTAGACCTAAAAGGCTGGTGTTGTTTGCGTCCCTGTACTTCTCGTTCTGCCTTAATAGCAAGATGATACAATTGGGAAAAATTGCGCCATTCTTTGTAATCAAGTATGTTCTGTATATCATGGTTTAAACCACCAAAAAATCTAGCACTAGCATCATGATCATCTTCATTTATACCACAACGTGCTAAACCAATAAGCAATTCTTGATAGTATGCTTCTACTCCTTTATCACCTTGTTTTAAAGTTTGTAGTTTCAAACGTAAATCACGTTGGTAATAAGGAGGAACAAAACGAGATTTCATACGTTGCTTTAAAACATTCCAAGTTTGAGGCACAGCAGCAGCATTATTGGCATTGCAAAGATCACTCCACCAGAACAAAGCAAAATTAGTAAATTCACTAGTAGCAAGTCTAACTCTATGCTCAGCAGGAACATTATGAGAATCAAATTTTTGTTGAATAGCAAGCTCCCAATCTAAATATGCCTCTGGATCAACATTACCAGCAAAAGGAGGTAGACTAAATTTAATTTTAGCAAAAGGATCATTATTACCATGATTATTACCTTCCATACCGCGACGATTGAAGTTGAGGCGGCGACGTGCACCACCGTCAGCATACGCATCTTCATCACCAAAAGCATCCGTATCTTCATCATTAGCACGATAAGGTGGAGGGCGTTGCTCAAGCTGTTCAATGTGGGTGACCAGATTGTTCATGTTGCGCGTTAGCTTGGTCATAAGATTGCGTTGTTCAGTCATGAACGTTGTAAGCTCGCCCTTGGACACGCACTCATTGAAGTCCGTCGGAGTTCCTGCCATGGTTAAAAGATAGAAAAAGACAACACCAAAGTATTATCCCTATCAACTAAAAGGAAACAAGTGGTGGTGGTGGTGATGGTGGTGAAAGTGGAATGCAAAATCATAAGCGGCTTACCACCGTCTTGCCTGTATTCTTACCAACGCCAAACAGGAGCAAAACCAAAGTGGCGAAGCATTCTGTTGTTGAGCGTGGGTAACAGTTGCAAGATGAACCTGTGCTGACAGAAGAATATGTAGAGCTATGGGTAGGCACGCAATATGACAGCAAGGATTAGCAATTAATGAGTGCAGAGTAACGATTGTTCAATCCGGATCCAAAGTACAAATCACAGGTGCTGGCTAAGACGTGTCGAGACGTAGCGCAACAAGGTGAAAACAAAGGACGATCGAAAGAACTCACAGAGCAAGCAAATAGCCCGGACTTCTCCTTTTTTCCTGAATTTTTTTCCCGGATTTTTCCAAAAGGCACTAGTAGGAAACAAACTTTTTTTTCACTATTTTTTTATATACTTTTCTCTGAACAAGGATCACAAAAGATGCAACCACAAAAATTAGCACCTACAACTGAGGTGGGATGCGGTCTACAGAAATTCAGCACGTTCTCTGAAAAGCGTGCAAAAACTTTGACAATTTTTTTCTATATTTTCCTGATTTTTTGGCAATTCTGACGAAACCAAACAGGGCGTAGCCGAGTTTGGGTCGGCTCCAAATGGTGTCAAGAAGCTGCTGAAAAAATTTCAGATTTTTCTGATAAATGAGCGAAAAGTTATGCCTGTTTTACCGAAGGTATCTCAAGGTATGTTTTCCGGAAGGCACAACACGGCGGCGGCAGTTAGGGCAAAGCGTCCCTAAATTCTAACACCGATCACAGGATCGTCACTGTGACTAACAGCAATAGGTATTCGCCTGATGATGTAAGGAGGGCTGTGATGCAGGCAAAATAAGAGCGGCTGGCAACCTATCTAGGGTTTGCGCGGCGGCGAGAAGTTACACAAGGCGGCTAGCGGGGCAAGTCGAGTAATGTGGTGGCTTCGACTTGTTTGGGAACGGTGGATGGGATAGCGGCGGAAAAAAAATCACAGCAACGGGCGATTGAACTACGACCACGAACATAATCCTAAACCAGCAACAAGACTCGACCACGGACACAAACTCAACAACACAAATCTGAAACGAAATTGCAAAGGCACAAAGGGCGATAGGACAGCGGAAATTGAAATATTTTTGGGCTTTTTGTGGACTCTAGGTAATGAACAAATATGAATCTAAGGCAAACGAGATTATACCTCGCGGTAAACCTGAAATATCTGATACCAATTGATGAGTATAGGCCCGATCTTCCGAGAGGTAGCCGATAAGTTCGATTTCGTGGAGATCTCGACGTTGGCGATCCAGCTTCAAATCAGACGCGATTCGAACCCTGCAACCGTTACACCACTGCTCCGTTGGTTATCAACCAAGCACAACTTGATTGACCTCGCTAAGAAGGCTTTTCCTGCAAGCGAATCGAAGAGCACAAGCAAGAAGGTAAAACACGCAATCTGAAATTGCAAATATGAATGACGCGAATATCAATAGAGGATTCAAGAACTCGGTTCCAAAGGACTAATCGACATAGTGAAGGAGATCAAGAACGGGGGCTCTGGATCACTGTAAAAGGATTTGTCACCACAGTTACAATGAACGATTCAGTTTCTCGATGGAAAACTAAACTCTAAACAAAAACCCCAATTGTGTAGCAACGGCGGCGGCTGTGTTTATAGTCTAAGACTCGACCTAGGGTTGGGGACGGCCAGAGGTTGGGCGCCCACAACTTGGGCTTAAGGCCCGACACGATACATGGCCAAGTTGGCCCAAATAGGTGACGCAGCACCTTGCCGTGGTCACACAGAATGATCCACGGACCTTCTGGAGCTGGGACCAGATCCAAAACGACGGCATCGTCGTCCCCTTTCCAACGCATCCAAGAACGGCCCGTTTCGATGTCGTATGAGAAAGTTATGACCAAAACAGTGACGACATGTCTGCTGAATCCGAGGGCGACGTGGCAGCTGAGTTGAGAACGAATTGCAACTTGGGGAAGACCATGGCGTCGGTGTGTCCAGCATGGCGATGTCCTCATCAATTCCTCTATTGCTTTTATGGGTCGCTTGAAGGGCAAGCTTTACCTAGTTAACTTCAACAAAAGTAAAGCAATGCTTGAGACTTGTTTAGTGGTAAAATCTAGCATGGGTTAGTTATGGCATCGTCGACTAGCACGTTCTCTGATAAGAGTGAAGTGCAAGAGAAGGTGAAGACCTTCATTAAGAGCACAAACTGAGTTCGGGCTACCTATCAAGAAGGTGCGAAGCGACAATGGTACCGAATTCCACAACACCAATGTCGAAGAGTTTCTTGATGAGGGCATCAAGCATGAATTCTTGGCTCCATATACCCCTCAACAAAATGGGGTGGTTGAGAGGAAGAACAGAACTCTCATTGACATGGCAAGAACAATGCTTGATAAGTACAAGACTTCAGACAACTATTGGGCCAAAGCAGTCAACACCGCTTGTCATGCTATCAACCGCCTCTATCTTCATAAGTACTACAAGAAGACTTCATATGAGCTTCTAACCGGTAACAAACCCAAAGTGTGATACTTTAGAGTATTTGGGTGCAAATGTTTCATTCTTAACAAGAAGCCTTGAAGCTCTAAATTTGCACCTAAGATTGATGAAGGCTTTCTTCTTGGTTATGGTCTAAACGAGCATGCCTATCAGGTTTTCAATCTTTCTACCGGATATTATCTATATATACCCACCCCCTAACTCGTGCAAATTAATGATTAGCAAACAGGCGTTAATGTGGTGACCGGAACGATTCGGACGATCTTAGAGGAATTCCTTCACCATCATCGTCTGTTTGCTTTGAGAACCGCACTAAAGAAGATGTCGGAAGACGGGAGGATGAAGTCGAAAGCCCTACATTGACACATGAAAAATAATAGTCTCAGAACATGTAACCCACAAAGGAAGGAAGATTGAAAAGTTGGTATGATGAGAAATCCGTAACACCATCAGCCATGTCTTTTGTTTTATGTAGAAAAAAAGTTCCAGAAAGGATCGTAACAAAGCCACACATCTCAGTCACAATTTGTGTAGGATTTTGCCTGTCACAGTCCTGCACACAGATACAAAAATGGAACTAAGTGGTATCATCTGCTGAGTTCTATCAACTCCAGAAGTATTCACAGGCTATGCCTGAAGCTCAGGCTCATAGCATTTCTTATATGGTTTACTTTAATGCAATCCGAGGAAAACTCATAAATTTATATTTGAAATTGGATAGGAACACTGGCTGAATCACTATCTAGTGCCCTGCTCAAATTTCACAACCAAAGCATGAAGCTGAAAAGATAAGCTACAGCAATTGAAACACATACCTTGAACATGATGACACTTGCCAAGATAGTTAAAGATGTGAACATGGTATGATAAATGGGTGACACAAACTACTGTATTAAACATGTCAAGTGCCTGCATACAAGGAAAAGAAATCACCATCACCATTTGTTTTAGGAAAACATAATGCTTCATTGGTCAGGCAAGGCTGATGTCATGGTGAATCAATTGAACTTGGCTCTATATAGTGCTAACTAAAGCTTTAACCATCCAATCAGATCACCAATTTTACCAGAACATTCACACTTCATTTCCCTAAGGTATCAAATCTATCGGAGTTCCCAACATCTGGGGACTACTAGTCCTGCTGGACTAGAGAATAACAAGATAAATAATAAATGAATGTGTCATATGCCCTTATGCCAATCTCCTCTATTTTTGTCCAGTTAACTTCTAGAATCCTAGTCACCCTTGTATTATGCTGCTATGCTAGATCAAGGAAAGAAGAAAACAACAATTGGTTCAGATAGTAGAAATCAAAATACCCTTTTTAGCAAAAACAGCAGAGGTTTCAAAAATCAGAATACAGGCAAGGAGAAAAGAAGAAAATAACTGTACAATGTCTATACAGGAAAGGAATTCCAGAAGATAAGATTATACAAAGGAATTAATCCAAAACACAGGGAATACTTTAATTTCGCTTTAAAAAAAATCAGAATACCTTGTTCAAGTAATTCATTTGGGTAATGATACATATACATGAGATGACAACCAGAGTAAAAGCCCATGTATGTGGGTATATAAGCTGGTTCGTTCCTTAAAAGGTCAGCTTCAATGCTATGCCGAGAGCTTTCACGCTCATGACCTGCATAGTTAGGCCAACGACTTTGTAATAAAGCACACAACAGGAGATCATAAACGCATGCTATATCAGAAGAACGCATACCGAGATGGAACCAACAAGAGAGCAAACACCTATGTAGACCATGACATGTGTCTGCCCATAAAGTGGGACAAAGCGATAAACAAGTATGGCAGCTATAGCAATTACCACTGCTGCATAACACATGAAGGCTGAAAAACAACATCAAGTGATCATGACTTGGTGGTGTGGTGTAATTATTCAAGAAAAAAGTAGGCAATTAAGCAGATACAAAGCAATGGGCAATAGCAAATACCTGGTTCCGTAGCCAGATCCCACACTTCTGTCACCGACTCAATTTCATGCTCTGGTGGAGCATGAAGGACTATTGTGGTGGATCCCACAACACATAGGACACATCCAAGAATTCTGAATATGTGCAGCTTCTCCCGCAGCATTACATGTGCAAGCACAGCGCTGTAGAACAGAAGATAGCTCCAGATTAGTGATAAAATGAAAGGTTGCAGTAAGGCAATGCATACAGTTCTATGACTGAGAACTCATGCCTGATAATAATGATAAGAGCACCAAGAGGAGTGACCAAAATAGCCAGAGCAAATGCATAGGCTGCGAAATTTGCAACTTCTCCAACAATCACTGCAAAAGAATTTCCCAAAAGAGACAGTATGTCAATAAGCTATCTATCTATTAGAATGAAACAGAAGAAAAAGAAGAGGCAAGTGCTTACTTGTTATCATGCCAACCCACCAAAGAGGCTCATATAAATAAGAATAACCACCAACCCCTGTCATAACATGGAACATTCATACTGCAGTTTGCTAGTATAAGTGACATAGACAGACACCACAGGGAAAGAGTACAAAATGAGGCTGAAAATTGCGATACAAACTCCTGGAGGAGGGGGAGGGGGGGGGGGGGGGGGGGGGGGGGGGGGCGGGGATACAACATGACATAAGTCTTCTTGATTTTGGGCATAAGTCAGGTGTCATGTACGTGAGTATCAGACACTGAAACTTTTAAGTCAGATCACACGTTACTTACCTGCAATGCAATGCAACACTTACTTAACCAACAAAGTAGTTTGGTTGGGAAAGGTGTCACATTTTGGTGTAGCACAAATTCAGTAAGCTTTAGTCAGTTAATCACTGAAGCAGTTGAACTCCAACTGCAGCTGTTACATAAACATATAACAGATGGTGTGATTCACCTTCATTTCTGGTGGATCAGAAATAACAGATGGTCCACTGTAAGAGGTAGGAGTACACAATAACACAAGAATAAATAACTAGCCGATGGTCTCATCGAGTGAGTAATATAGTATACAGCAATACCATCTGCACGGCACAAAGAAATAGAAATGAGACTGTTTTCTGTCACATATAGACAGTTGTAACACTTGTCCAAGCACACAACACCCTACTACCATATGCTCAGGGGGCTAGCATCATGAGAGTATAAGCACCAGTAGGGGGAAAAATAAAACCCAGCAGATTACAACATGCTGCCACGTCGCAAGGCCACCTTGTTGATTCAGTCAGATCAGAGCTTACTAGATGCTACACCGAGATACTTGGAGTAGCGAGCTTGAGCGATGATTTTTCCAGATTTCTTCTTCAGTTCCACAACGGCCACCCCTACTGCCTTGCCAGCGCGCAGAACCTTCGCTTCGATATCAATCTCTTCCTGCACGAAACCAAGCATCTCATGCCTGTCAGTGTCAGCATCAGTCCCTAAATCCGAAAACACCATCGTCCATAACAAATCAACTTCCGAAGTGAAGACCGATTATTTACTCAATTAATAGTCCGCCTTGCTCGTCGTCCACGTACCAATAGAAAGAAGTAAAAGGGAAATAACTTGACACATTCTAGCTTTAGCACCAGAACACTGCTAATATGAAGTTGTGAATCGAGGAGGTGCGATCATGATTACACCTACAATGACGATTCGTAACAGAAATGTTTGAATCCACCCAGCTCATGATAGTTATGCTGCCAATACAAGAGAAACCGGAAAAACATGCTTATTCCCAAATCACAGTGGCGTGATGACATGGGTACATAACACAATCCTGCTTATTCACCGACATCGCCTACCAAGTGTGAATGCCAGAGCATGCTATTAGGCTCACTGGCTAACAGGCAGGACGAGGCATGTGTCTCGTTTCATCAAAGATTAGATGAGGCTCTTGTGTCGTGTTCATCTTGTTGCAGCCAATTATACCAATTGGGTAATTTGTCAAGCCTCAAGTGCCAGCCACTTATCCTATACTACATCCTAGTAATTTGTGGAGTAGTGAAAATTCCTCCAAGATTGTGCAACCAATGAACCAAGTATGGTCGTACAGATCATAGATGGCATACATATATATTTGCTTACTATATATATGCTGCGTCTGATACTGTAGTACTAGTATGTAGTAGTAGCAGCGGTAGTCAGTAAAGATGGGGAGCAGGGATCAAGGTTACTCACATCAGCAAAAGCAGCATCAAGGTAGGAGATGTTCATCTCAAGGGGCGAGCCCCTGGTGCGGAGACCGGCAGTGGCGAAGGCGGCGGAGGCAACCAAATCGACTAGGGAGGCGGTTGCACCGCCGTGCAGGAAGCCGCCCGAATTCTGCATCGAGAACCATTCAGTCTCAGGGATCAGGAATCAGAGAGAGCAGGAGATAGAAGGGGGCAAGGTGGCTGACGAGTAGTCTGGAGGGGACGGTGAAGTGGCAGAGGAGTGTGCCGGGCTGGAGGGCCTGGACGACGCGGATTCCCCTGAGGACGAAGGCGTCGTAGAACCCAGGGGGCAGGCTGGGCAGCTGCTCCGGCTCCGGCTCCGCCTCAGTCGTGGAGGTCACCTCCAGCAGCCGCCTCGCCGTCTCCAACGACTTGTTTTTTCCACCGGAATCGTAGGAGTCGGAGGCCATCGCAATTGGATTCCGGTCCCGTTCCTTCCCACCGGAATCGAGGAAGAGGACCCAAACCGCGAGAAAAGAGACGCTGGGCAGCTGCTCCGCCTCCACCTCTGCCTCAGTCGCAGGGGAAGGCCCAGCTAGTAGTCCAGGTAGGCCCAGGACTACCCTGGAATTTGTCCCCAAAAAGTTTTTACTAGGCCTTATCTAGATGCTACCAAAATTCCAAGTTTTTTCACTCTCTCTCCATCACATCAATTTTTAGCCGCTTGCATGGAGTATTAAATGTAGGTAAAAAAAATAACTAATTACATAGTTTAGTTGGAAATTACGAGATGAATCTTTTGAGCGTCCACGATTGGATAATATTTATCAAATAAGACGAAAATAGTACTATTCATCGAGTTGAAATTTTTTCAGCATCTAAACGAGGGCCTAGTCTGCAGAGCCCAAGAAAATTTGGCCCAAACGCCCTCCTTTCAGTTTCACCCCGTCACTCTCGTCTCCCAGGCGGAAGCGACCCCCGTCCCCCGGACCCCGACGCGACTGCGCGAGCGACCGGCCCCCGCCACCCCCGCCCCCGCCCCCGCCCGGCCGCCCTTGCCCGCACCACGCCCGTGGCCTCGCCGGCTCTGCGCCTCCGCCAGTCCGCAGGCGGCCGGCGCCGGGCACGTCAAGCCGCCGCCCGCTAGCGCCCACGGCGGCCGGCCAGTGCGCGCTGCCCCACGGCTGGCCCCTGCCCCCCGCTGGCCGGTGGCCTGGTGGCTGAACTGGTCAGTGCTTCTGTTCCCAATTCCCTGATCTGTTCGTGCAAAGTTTATCTGATTTGAGGTAGAAGATGGGCGGGTGTCATTTATCGAGCAATGTCTTTTCAAGTCCGGCACCAATTGCTATCGGTAGTACGAAGCTGAGATGCAAAGCAGAAAGGATCAAGCTGTAGTCACAATCAACTCCTGGAATGAGATACTGCGAATTAGTTTCACTATTGCTGAAAACAGCATACGGAAACTGAAAGCAGCACCAAGATACATTTTGCACTGATCCATGATTTGCTTTCTACTGGAAAAGCAGCATCCATTTATTTTAGTGGCCTTTCTGTATAGTAGTTAAAAGACTGAAAAAGTTGACGGTTTCTAGTTCATGCTAAACTACAACAAATGGTCCAAAAAGGAATTGTCAAAGAGTGGTAAGCAAACAGACAATGTTGCATACGATATTAGATATTATCCTATAAATGTAGACCATCATAAAAGCATCCAATATGCAACGGAAAATATCAGACATATCATACCGGTTAAATGTGTTATCGTAATTTGGTTAATTTATAGCCATATTTACTGAACTTTTCTTAAGATTTTATGGTATTGCACATGAACTTTTCTTAGTTCCTGCCGGCGGCGATGACTGATGAGATGAGGATGGCTGCCGTCTTCGGCGAGGCCAAGCCAGAGAAATCCGACAACGAAGCCGATGCTCTCCCGTGCCAACCTGTGCTCTTCCGCGCCTACTCCCACTCCCACTCCCAGAGTGGCCTCCACGTCGTCGCCACCGACCTCCACTCCCTCGCCTGGCATAGCTCCCTCGACCTCGACGGCCTCCGCGACCTCGTACGTTGCGTTGTGTGCACCCCCCCCCCCCCCCCCCCCCCCCCTCCCCTCCCTCTCTCTCTCACTCCATTGCAATCCGCTGATGTTTGCGTATTGTGTTGCTCGATCAGTCGATGGTTGCGTCGCGCTATGCCGCCTCCGAATTCAAATCTAAATCTGAAGCAAGATGACGTTGGCATCACTGGCTCCTGGTCCGACTTCCTCGACTACCTCAATTCTTCCTTGTCTTCCGGCCATGTCAGGCTCCTCTTCCCTGACACCGCCCGAGGTACTCAGTTCATATCTTCTACATCGTACTCCTACACTTCACTACCCTGCCTGGCTGAATGCCAGAAAACCTGAACGCCTTCGCCTACCTGTACACGAACACGATGTCGTATGCAGGTCCTGATACCGCTGAGCTTGTGGCTACCAAGGTGAAGGGACTACCTCGCATCACTATCTCTCTCGATAGAGTTGCTGCATCTGCGCTTAAAGATGTCATTGCTGATTTCTCCCTTGCGCTCTATGAATCTTACAAGACCAAGCAGGAACATGCATCCAGAGGTGGTTCTTTTGGCTTGTTGCTTATTCTTCTTTATTCCTAATTGTTTCCTTTTCAATATCTTCATTCTTAACCGCAAAGAGGAAATTTTAATTTATTTATCACCTTTGTGCCAAATTCTGTTTTCCTTCTTTTGCAGAAGACCAAGTGTCACAGCTCATGCAAAGTCTAGCCTCTGAAAGAGTAGGTTATCCACCATTACCTGCTATATATATTAGTACGAACTTGGTACTGGTGCTCTTGCTTATGCTGCTGCTTGATGAATAAAGTTGGGTACACAGTGTCTTAAGATAGCTTACTCATTTGACATACATATTTGCCTGTCAGAATGTCAAGCAATTTTGCAGTCTACTCTGGGTTGCCATAGAATGTTAAAGCAGTTTTTGGCAGCCTAAAAACTAGCGCATGGCTGTTTATAATGTATATAAATGCTTATATTCAGTGCTCCATTCTTTTCGTAAAATGCTTCTGAGTCATGAAATTAAGTTCCAACACGTTGGTTTCATGTGTTAGCCTAACGTTATAACATAGTATTAGATATCATTTCCTTTTTCTCACTTTTGAGAGAACCATTGGGTTTCATTGTGATCTAATACAGCAAAACACTTCATTACTATGCAGTTTTCTGGGTTCAATATTTGGGTATTTAGAATGCATTACGGTGATGTTTGTAGCCCCTGGATGCATTTATTGTTGTATTTTACAGGAAAAAAACGAAGTAATGCAAAAGCAACTTGAAGCCCTTTCATTCCTCGACAAAAGAAAGGCTACAAAGCCAAAGCTGGTGACTGATCAGGTTCCAAGTGTATCGAGTGCACCTCCAAGCTCCGATCAAATTATTGTTCCTGTGCAGAAGCAAACACCAGGTTACATGGCTTCTTCTTCTTCTTCTTTTTTTGTATTGTAAACTACATGGCTTCTTCTTGATGCATACTTGCAAGTAAGAAAGAATCAAAACTGTGTCAGCTTACGGATTTGCAAACCTGCAGTGGCTTTTCCTAGCAAAGTTCCTCCTGCGAAAGCTATGAAGCGATTGGCCCCTGTGTCTCGGAGGTTGTACACAACCATTAAAGACTACTTCTATGTGAGTTGAAGTTAAATTCATATCTGATATCCTGCTGGTACTGATGTTTTCTGTTATTCTTTTATTAGGGCAAGAGTACGAGGAGCTTTGTTGCAAGATACTGAAGAAAATGATGATGATAGTAGTTAGATATTGCTGATTTATCGGCATCTATAGACTCTTTGGCATGTAAACCTATTACATTTAGGTGAGACTTAGTTTTGTGGCTGCTTGACTTATGTCAAACTTGTGGAATTAAAGTACATGCAGCTCATGGTGTAGAAAAGGTATGAGACTAAGTTCCTAAAAGAAAGGATTGTTTTTGTAGCATATTGTGTTTTTGTAGCATATTGTGTCTTTGAAACTTGTCTGTTTGCTCTGGATGATCTTAGGGTGCTTATCAATATGCATCTATAACTGTTTCAGTAAAGTTATCTTCTATTTTTTTAATTGAAATCGTGTATTGTTGATGATGAACTTTATTAAAAAATAGCATACATAACTTATTTACATAACACTCTTTACGTAACCTGCAGCATGAACAAGTTGAGCAGCCGTTTTGCCATGTTAGCAACTTGGCACAGCTATGAACGGAATATAACTTTGAACTATGTACAAATGAAGGTCGTGTACAAGCACCCCTCCCTATTGATTGATCCCCAGCCTCAAGTTTCCTACATGCAGAAGTGTCCACTGGCTGCCAGTTTTGCCTTGAATTGAAGAGTGGATTGTAGCTCATTGATTTCCTGCAAATTTGTGTTTCGTCCTGCACTTGCATGAATTGAAGAGTGGATTGCAGCTTATTGATTTCCTGTAAGTTTGTGTTTCGCCTTGTACTTGCTTGAATTGAAGAATGGATAGCAGCTCATTGGTTTCCTGCAAATTTGTATATCAGCTGCTTATATGCTTATAAAGATGAAAAAGATGTGTTTCCTTTTTTTTACTTGCAGGTATGGCATTCCCCCGGTGGTGTTATTATGCATGCATTGTTTCTGATGGAATGACCAGATGGTTAGACAAGAATATGGTGGCCATGATTTTAGTTAGACAAGAATAGAAGGTGAGAGAATGCAGCTTAATTCAACCTTTTAGTACTGTCGTGGTAGCCATTGCTGTGTGTGTCATTTTCCATAGAACGAGAACGACCATGGTTGGCTGGCGCACTCTTTTTTCGCAGCACAGATACAGTCGTTGAGCTACTGGAGAAGCTCTTGTTCCTCCTCCCAGCACCAGAAGAAGAAGCAGCTGCTCTGGATGGCGAGGGCATGAAGAAGCTCTTGTTCCTCCTCCCACTACCAGAAGAAGCAGCAGCTGCTCTGGATGGTGAGGGCATGAAGAGCTTAATGATGAAGCTGCTTGCTCCCTCCATAGAGATAGAGGGGGTACTCTTGTGCCGGCATGGCAAACTCCTTGTGGGTGTGGCCCTAGGAGGAGGAGGCAGTGACAGCTCTGTGATGTCTCGCAGCGACAGTTCATAGGCTTCCTCGGGCAGATTGTCCGCCACTCGAAGCATCATCTCGTGGTGGTACCTGTTGATCACCTCTGCCTCTGCGTCATCCATCCACAGCCGCTTATTAGAGTAGCAGTTGGCGGTCTTGGATTGTTGGATCCAGGATTCGTAGTCGAAGTCGAGTGCGTCCTCATGGGTCTCTGATGAGAATGAGACTGGGCTTGCGAAGGTGAAGGGAGGAGGAGAGGCAGCAGATGTAGAAGCCATAGTGAAATGTATGTTTTGGGTGACTGCTTACAAACTTTACTAGCCTCATGTCTTTACTTATACTCTTGTACGTATGTACTACCTGTTACTCAACGCAGATTGATTGGTTGGTTGAGGAGAAGGTGATCGAGTCGTATGGTAACAATGGAAATCCAGCACAGCAGGCCATGGCAATTGCCAAGTAAGACCGCCTACTTTCTTTGAATCGGATATACGGAATGGATTAACTTTGTTTGATCAAAGAGCTAAAGTCCTGCTGCTTGCTAGTGGCGGCTCAAATTGCCAGGCATGTACGGCACGGCGAGCAGCCAACTCACTACCAACAGACAGAACTAATTAAACAAAATCACCATGAAGTTGCCCATCGCACGCAGTAATATAATTGTGTTACACACTGGAGGAGGCCGTGAAGCTGCTGGAAGACCTGGTGTCACGCATCGAGCCCGTGTCGCGCTCGCGCAGCCACGCCACGAGCCTCGCCCGGAGCAGCGTGGGGCGGCGGCGCTGCTGTCCAGGGACCGGGAGAAGGGCGTCAAGGCCCTGCACGACGCCGTGGGTGCGGACACCAGACGGTTTGTCCAGTCGCAGGGGCCTGAGTTCCACTTGGTCGCTCATGTCGTCGAAGCTGTGCAGAAGCAGCATGGCAACGCCGCCGCAAATACAAGGTCGTAGATGCTGTGCAGGAGGAACTAGCAAGTAACTCTTCAGGAGACACTGCTGCATAGCGTAGTGGCACTAGAAGGTGCTAAAGAATTTTGAGATATTAACGAGGCACGAAAAGAATTATCATATCACTTATAAGAATTATGAATTATTCGATTGTTTCTCTTGAGTATGTATAAGAAAGTGCACATTAGATTATATCTGCTCTTGCAGAAAAGGACAATTTCATTGAAAGCTGCAAACAAAATTAGTAATAAGATGAGCTTAATTAGTGGCATGTTTAAGAAAGGATACAACATGCCATGTGACTGAAGAGATATTATCACAAAATTGAGTATCATTACAATTGAGTTGTGGTATTTTTCGAGTAACAATGACACCAAACGGTGATGCCAAGCACGTTGATTAAATGATGTGTTGCGAAAGAAAGAATGCTAGATCAAATTATTAAGTTTGAGAAAATAAGAACTAAGTTGATGCTACCATATTTGCTTTGAGGCTTAGCATTATCCCATTTATAAACACGCAAGTCAGAGTCTCTAACTTGATTCATGGGTCATATAATTAACTCCTAATAAGTAATAAGCATTCTAACAAGGTATTGCAGTGAACTATGAGTGATGAGGTCCTAGCAGTGATTAAATACTGCTGACGACGCATTTGTTTGTTCTTGCTGTGGCACCAAGTGTGAACATAAGTTTGAAGCTAACATAAATATTGTTAGCCGCTCGATCAAGTGGAAAAATATTAGAATGTGATCTCAGCCAATATATTAAATTGGTAATAATTACTAGGTCCACCAAATAATGTCTATTTTATTATATTATATAACCCTTTGATGTAGTCGGCGCTATCTCTAAGTCTTCTAGGGTTCGGCCCATAGGCCTGCAGTGCATATAAATAGGGGGTGACGCCTCAAGCGTTCCCCTGACGTTTGTCCACCGAGAACCGATCTATCCGGCGCTTAGGGTCTGGAAGACCGTCAACCCAACATCCCTATCAAGTTCTTTACCATCTAGGACCGTCAGGCCCCAATCTAGTGAAGATTAAGAGTCACTTCATCTACCTCAATCCCTACATCAAGTACGGAGACACAGATAGCATCTATAGACTCTCATTACTATGGAAGATCTAATTTTCGCATAAGTTTTAGTTAGTGATAGGTTTAGGGCTTGCTTGGTAGCGCTTATGAAGCGCTTCACAAAGCTGAAAAGCAGCTTCACCAACCAAATGAGCCTGTGACCGTCTGCTTGCCCCATGAAGCTCCGGTTTTTTTCGCTGAGAGAAGAGGAGAGAGAGAGGGAAGAAGCAAAAAATTGTAGCTTGCACCGGCTTCGTCTGAGCAGGTGGGTCCCAATGGGGCCATGGGCAGATTTGTCCCTGCCGACGAGTGGCCGGGTCGTGGGGCCGGTGCCGATGCGGAGGCGGGCACGCAGTCTCAGTGGAGAGCTCGCGGGGCGGGCGCAGAGGCCGGTGCGGAGGTGGAGAGCTCACGGACACTGGGGCTTGGCTCAGGGCGGGCCGACGTGGGTGAGGCTGCCATTGAGCGCGTGGCCGCCGGAGCTCGCCTCGGGCGGGCCGCGAGCAAGGCCGCCGGTGAGCACGTGCTTGCGGAGCCTCGACTTGGGGTGGGGGCGGCACACGCGTACGATGGCTGCGCATCAAAGAAGAAGGCTTTGGAGAGAGGGAAGAGAATGGAGGCTTTTACGTGTATGCCATTAAGAAAGTTTGTAATTACACAGAAGTCATTAAAAAGGTGACCGCACACAGGTGCCACTGCTCTAAACTTCTTTGCCTTACATGTCATTGCGTCCTTGTTCTGCGCTAACTGTGGGTAACGGAGGGGAAAAAGACAAGCATGCCCTCAGGAAGAAAGATGCAATGTGATGGTGCTTTGGCGCCAATCTGTTGGGCCTTTGGCGCCAAAAAGTCTCCTGGGTGGCTCCTATAAATGAGGTCTCTCCCCCATTCAGTTCTCTCTCCAATCAGTTCCCTCTCTATCGTTCTCTCTCTTCTTCATGGTCTGTGCTGCCATGTTTGAAGCTTCAAGCGCCCTTATGAGTAGAGGGGAGTAAGGCGGGTCCTTTGCCCCAACTGCGGTGTGCTTGCCAATCGGTTCACATCGATGACCACCAGCAACATGCACCATGTCTTCCACAAGTGTCCCTACTTTTCAGTTTGTGTTGCTAACTTGCTATTTATTTGGCTCTAGAATGTTGGTTTCTGCTGTTTGGTTCATAATCTAGTGTTGCTTTGGTTTTCAGGCTGGATGTTGTTAGTACTATCAGTGGGAGGATGAAATGGGGGAGACTAGTATACAGAAAGTGGCTCCTACAGCAACTTTGTCTCTTGTTCCTCTTCAGGCAGTGCCAGCAGCAGCTGCTATCCCTACTTCCACTCTAATGGCTCTCATCCAGAAAGGTGGTCAGGCTGGTGGAGTAG
This sequence comes from Miscanthus floridulus, assembly GCF_019320115.1. Taxonomy (NCBI): domain Eukaryota; kingdom Viridiplantae; phylum Streptophyta; class Magnoliopsida; order Poales; family Poaceae; genus Miscanthus; species Miscanthus floridulus. The sequence goes on along the minus strand of NC_089596.1, from coordinate 69,518,116 downwards.
TAGTGCAAGATAGGGTTATGCAGCAGCTCAGATGGATTGAGAAGCTGGTCTTTGTTGCCATATTCCTTGCCTTGTATGCAATTATGAAGTAGGGTCCTATGTATGTGTGTGTGTCACTGTGTTTGTATGCTTGAATCAATGAATGAATGAGTCAATGATGGATGGATGATTGCAGTCCAGAAATATAAAATTCTCATATTGTTCATTCACCAACATGCAAACCTTAATACATTACAAACATAAGTAGTGCTCATGGTTCAGATTGTTCACCAACATGCAAACTATAAACCACAATTTCATCTAACACTAGTAGTTTGTCCAGAGCAAGTACCATAAACTACATGTCCTGATCATGCAAAATATTACAGCTCCATTACATCAGCATTTTATAGCACAAAAGCCAAGGTGTTCTCTAGGAGTACAGCATGGGGGAGTCACCTTTGTTCATTCCAGTAGTAGTTGCTTCTTGCTTCTAGTATTTGCCGTTGGGCTGGAAGGGTCACCTAGAGCCTTGGTGCTTGTTCCCCTATCTAGAGTGGCATACGTTTCTTTCCTTAGTGTAAGCTTCTTCTTCAATCCAATCTTCCTCCTTGGTGTATGAAATGTAGCAGTTGAAGCTTCCTGTGGCTCATGCTGAACTGCAGCATCTTCATTATAAGGGGCAAGGTGCACAATTTGAATAGGAATTGGTTCATTGGATCCAGTTTCAAACCTTGTGGTACATGAAACATGAAGTTTAGTTTGGGCTATTGAAAGGTCCTTGTGTGGTTTTAGTAATTGAGTGACAACCCTAGGTGGACTAATTGTGTTTATGTGAGATACACAGATGATTAGTCCACAGGAACATGTGTGTGAGCAATATATGCCATGATGGTGAAAATGGCTTGGAGATGTTGCAAAGCTCACACATGTGATGATGAAGGAGCTCATTGCAAATGAGACATGACATTGAGTCATGTGATCAAGGTGGAGAAGATCAAGACATGACTTGGCTTGATGGACCGGTTGCAAGCGTGAAGGGCAAGTTGGAGGCTTTGGAGCGATGGACCGCGTGGCGGTGAAGCTTGAGCAAGACTTGGCACCGATGAACGAAGGCAACGGTGAAAAGCAAGTGAGCTCAAGATCGATGAACCAACAAGATCACGTGGTGATATGAAGTGGATCATATCATTGTTGATCGTGTTGGTGCATGTATTGCATCGACATTGGAGGAGATGGAATGGAATGCGCAAGGCAAAGGTACAACCTAGGGCATTTCATTTCACTGGTTATAGGTGTGTGGAGAAGTTGATGACCAGGTTTAGAATAAATGGTCATACTATCAAGAGGGGCAAACTTGTTTGTATATCGGTCATCTAGTGCCACTCGAGTGATCTAACTTTGCATCGTCGCTAGGATTGAGTGGCGTGGCAAGTTGAGTGGCTAATCCTTTGGAAAATGATTGTGAAAATGCTAACACACTTACACACTGTGATGCACACTTGGTGGTGTTGGCACATTTACAAAGGAGATGAAGTTGGAGTTGATGTGGATCAACTCAGTGGTGAAATGGAGGCGAGAAGGGTTTGAAACTCCACCGGCAGAGTGTCCACCCGTAGAGTGCGGACAGTCCGATGGTGCCACCGGTGCCCTATACAAAAAAGATAGGGTCTCACAGAGTGGACCGGACGCTGGTCACATGGTGACCGGACGCTGGGGTCCTACGTCCGGTTAGTGGCGGCAGAGAGCGTGCAGGCGTCGATCTTCGACCGGACACTAGCACTGAAAGTGACCGGACGCTGGCAGGGTGTGTCCGGTTAGGCTGACATACGGTGACATAGGCAACGCGGAGAAGGTGGAGAATGACTGGACGCTGATGCTGCGTCTGATTGTGACCGACCGGATGCATGACTGGTACCTTACTAGAAATGACCGAACGCTAGGGTTGCTGCGTCTGGTCAGTTTGAGCAGCTGCGTCTGGTCGCAACTTGATCGTTGAGATCGAGCGATCAACGTTTGAAGTAGGGGACACGTGGCATGCATCGCATGACCGGACGCTGGGGTCCAGCGTCCGGTCGATCTGACCGGAGCGTCCGGTCATCCCGAGTTTTGCCCAGTGAAGGGGTAACGGCTAGTTTAGCCCGTGGGGCTATAAATAGAAGGGGTCTCGGCCTTGAGCCGATAGTTGAGCACACTAGAGCCTTGGTGGCTTGTGTAGTAGTGCTTGGGAGTCCTCCATCTCACATATGCTTGATAGTGATCATGCGATTGTGTGAGAGAGCGATTCTAGTGCGATTGCATCGTGAGGTTGCATCGAGTGGCACTAGGTGATCGAGTTGCAAGCCGGTGATACTTGTTACTCTTAGAGGTTGCCACCTCCTAGACGGCTTGGTGGTGGTCTCCGTTGAAGCCTACAAGAAGCTTGTGTGGTGCTCCGGAGAAGAGGAGCCACGAAGAGCAACTCTAGTAAAGTGTCATTGAGCTACCCTTACTTTTGGGGTAGGTTCTTACGGTGCTCGACGTGCGGGCTTGGCGGGTGATGCCAATTAGCCACCAAATGACTAAGTGAGCGGTCGACACAATGGGGACTAGCGTGTTGGTAAGCACGTGAACCTCGGGAGAAAAATCACCGTGTCAACCTTGTTCTTCCCGTTGGTTTGCATCCTCGTTACACAAGCTTGTAATTACTCTCATATACATTGTGCTTGTGTAGTTGCTCTTGTAATTAGTTAGCTTATGTAGCTTACTAGTTACCTTCTTGCTTGTGTAGCATAGAAGTAGCTCCCTTGCATGGCTAATTTGGTTTGTGTAACCTTGTTAGTCACATTGCTTAGTTTGTGTAGCTAAGTAATTGCGCTTTGCAATTTGGCATTGGTTGCCTTATTATTGAGCATTGCTAGTAAGCTTAGGTAGCTTTGTGCTTTTGCTTACTAGTTTGTGTAGGAGCTCTCTTGTTACTTAAAGTACTAGGGGCATAGGTTTGTATGACCTTGCTTCTAGAATTGGTTAGGTGAGCTCTAGCTAGCCCAGCACCTTTGTTGCTTAATTAGTATCTTTGGAAGGTGCTAGAGAACATAGATAGAGTGGTGTAGTCTTGGCTAGACCGATAGTTTTAATTCCGCACTTGTTACGGTTAGCCGACGCGATTAATTTTAGAAAGGACTATTCACCCCCCTCTAGTCCGCCATCTCGACCTTACAAGTGGTATCAGAGCTAGGTCTCTCATTTATGGTCTTCACCGACCTAAGAGGATGGTGTCTAGTGGGCTAGATGTTTGTGAGACACGCATTTTTTATGGCACAAACTTTGCACTTTGGAAAAATCATATGCTTGATCATTTTCGTGCAAAGGGACCTAACTTTTGGTGGACTATCACTAGTGGTCTCACTCATATCTTGGATCATAGAAATCTCACCAAAGCTCAAAGAGTTTTTTATGAACTTGATGCACATGCTTGTTGTTTTCTAATGGATGCTTTGAGTTTTGATTTGATGAAACAAGTAAACATCACGGGAACCGCTCGTGAGATATGAGAGTCCATCAAGGGCACCTTCAGTGATTCCTCCACATGGGATGATGGCAAATTCAAGGAGGATGAGCCTAAGAAGGAGGCGCATGAGTGTGTCGAGCATGATCACAATTTGGTGATTGTGAAAGATTGCTCCACCTCATGGTCAAATGATGATGATGATGATCGGTTCACTACAAGTTCACTTGACAAGGTTGATGATGATACCACAAGTGTTACAAATGATGATGCTACCCCATGCACACTTGATGGTGATGTTGGTTCATGCTCAAGCCATGATGATGATGCTACTACAAGCTCTCCAACTACACCATATTGTCTCATGTCACAAGGTGACACCAAGGTATCAAATAATAATATGGTTGATCATGTTGATTCATATGATGAGCTTATTAGTAGACTTGCTAGCATGACCATGTCTTTAGAAAATAAGAAAGCTAAAACATTGAAATTGGAAAACAAAAACTCATTTCTAAAGAACTATCGTGAAGAACATAAAAAATTACAGGCCATACCTCAGTGGCAGCGTCCCTGCCTAGGAGCTACCTCGACTGTGTGAGAAGATCTGGAGCTCCATGCTCTTCTGCTGAGCATATATGGGTGCGACACCCTTGAGGTACCCGTTGCGCTCGCCGAAGTCGGGGCCCCTGTGGTGGTGGTTATGTCTGGCGGCATGTGCCGTTGCCTTTCCTTTGGCGTCAGGCGATGTCGTCGAGCGGTCATAGTAGTATTTGGAGTAGAATTAGTTAGAAAATGGAACAGTTGAGTTCATGGGTGAGCCCCCATATGAACAGTTTTTTGTATCAATGAATACATCAGCTCTATTTTTATGATAGAACCACTATCCATTCCTTATTTTTATCCTAGCAACATGACTTTGTTTTTATCCTTTCTTTTTTGCACCTACCCGTTAGTTCCGTAGGCTGTAGCTTTTGAGAACCTAGGCATGGCGCACAGGACTCGGCTGCTCGTAACCGTAGGTCATGGCGGGGTGCGTTCGGTTAGGAGTAAGAACAAAGTCACGTAGGGGCAATCAAAGGAATGGAATGCGCTTTCGTTCAGGGATGAAGTTGTTTACCATGTGATAGTAAGAAAAAGAGGTAGTATTCAGTATTGTACCCTCATGGAGCCCCCGAGCGACCTGGGCTGAAAGTGTTTGGGCTAGGGTGCTTTATAGGAGCAAGTGTTGACTAAAAAGCGGTAAGACCAAATTTAGGGGAAAAACGATGTAGCTGTTCAATGTTCCAAGTGTTGGTGAGAACGTTGCCTTTGTCGTCCTGTAGTTGGTAGGTGCCCGGTCAGATCACTTCGGTCACCATATAGGGTCCTTTCCATGGTGGAGAGAGTTTGTGTTTTTCCTTCGTTGATTGGGTCCTCCAGAGTACGAGATCACCGACTTCGAGGATCCTCCCCCCTGATCTTCCTTTCGTGGTACCTGTGGAGAGTTTGCTGATAGCGAGCGGAGCAAATGACGGTCGTCTCGCGGGCCTCCTCGAGCATGTCGACTACATCTTGCTGAGCCTTTGTGGCTCGGTCGTGGTCAAAAGCCTTCACTCTTGGGGCACCGTGGTCAAGGTCGAAGGGTAGTACTGCTTCAGCTCTGTAGGCTAGGAAGGAGGGTGTGAACCCTATGGATTGATTTGGGGTCATTCTTAGGCTCCAGAGGATCATTGTGACCTCTGCAACCCATCACCCAGCGTACTTGTTGAGTCGGTCGAAGATGCATGGCTTAAGTCCTTGGAGTACCATGCCATTGGCACGCTCGACCTGACCATTTAGTACGTGGGTGTCCGTTTGAGGCCTAGTCAATCCTGATGCCGTATCCATTACAAAAGTCTAGGAACTTCTTTCTGGTGAAGTTAGTCCCATGGTCAGTGATGATACAGTTAGGAACGCCGAACCGGTAAATGATGTCGAGGAAGAATTTGACCGCCTCTTCCGAGTGGATGTTGGTGATGGACTTGGCCTCTATCCACTTGTTGAACTTGTTGACTGCTATGAGTAGGTGAGTGAAGCTGCCTGAGCCCTTTTTGAGGGGTCCTAACATGTCAAGGCCCCAGACCATGAATGGCCAGGTGATGGGGATGGTTTAAAGTTCCTGTGCTGGCAAATGAGTTTGTCGAGCATAGAATTGGCATCCCTCACACCTATGGACGACCTCCTCTACATCTTGTAGTGCGGTGGGCTAGTAAAAAACTTGGTGAAAGGCTTTTTTGACCAGCGACCTCATGGCCATGTGATGTCCGTAGATCCGGGCATGGACCTCGAGGAGGAGCTGCTTCCCCTGGTTGGTGGGGATGCACTTCATGAGCACCCCCGATGGACTCTGTTTGTAGAGGTTGTCATCGAGCATGACGAAGGTCTTGGCGCATTGAGCGATCCATCAAGCTTCAGTCCTTTTGAGCGGGAGAACCTCCTTGAGGAGGTAGGCGAGTAGCGGTGCTCGCCAGTCGGTTTGATCGAGTGCTAATACGGCGACGTCAGCGGGTGACGTTGTCATAGTGGCACTGGGGTCAGAGCCCCTGAGCATCGGCTTGGCATCGGGGTCAGAGCCCCTAGGCGTCGGCTTGGCATTGGGGTGTGTCTAGATTGGACCTTCTAGGATGCAGGCGGATGGCTCGTGGATATCGTTGATGAAGATCCCTCTCGGGGATGGATCCTGCCTGGTGGCTAATTTTGCGAGAAAATCGGTGGCATCATTGTCCTTTCGTGGGATGTGATGCAGCTCGATTCTCTGGAATTTGTCCTCAAGCTTGCACACCTCTTGGTAGTATGCCACCATGAGGGGGCTTTTGTAGGAGGACTCCTTCATGACCTGATCGATGACTAGCTCCAAGTCGCCACGAACGTAGAGTCATGTAGCACCAAGTTCGATGGCGATGCGTAGTCCGGTGATGAGGGCATCATACTCTATGGCATTGTTTGAGGCTGAAAAGTGGAGGCGGATGGCGTAGCAGAGCCTACTCCCATCTGGGGAGATCAGAACCACTCCAACCCCTGATTTGGGCGCCATGACGGACCCATCGAAGTACATTATCCAGTACTCATGGGTGACGTCTGGGGTCGGTAGCTAGACCTCCGTCCATTCGGCAACAAAATTCGTGAGAGCTTGAGACTTAATGGCGGTATGGGGGATATACCTAATGTCATGGCCCATGAGTTCGAGTGCCCACTTGAAGATTTGTCCCACGACGTCGTGGTTGTGGACGATGTCTCCGAGCGGGTATGAAGTGACGACCGTGACTTCGTGGTCGGTGAAGTAGTGCAGGAGCTTCTGGGTTGCCATCAGCACAGCGTATTGGTGCTTCTGCACCTAGGGTACTAGACCTTAGGGTCGGTGAGTACCTCCCTGATGAAGTATATGGGCCGCTAGACCTTAAGGTGGTGTCCCAGTTCCTTCCTTTCGATGACCAGGGCGGCGCTTACCACATGGTTGCTGGCCGCAATGTAGAGGAGGAGGGGTTCTCCTCATTCGGGAGCGATGAGGATTGGGGCCAATGTTAGGGATGCTTTGAGGCTCTCTAGAGCCTATTGAGCTTCCTTAGTCCAGATGAAGGCATCCATCTTTTTGAGGAGTTTGTAGAGTGGCATCCCTCGTTCGCCGAGCCGAGAGATGAACTGGCTCAGAGCGGCCAGACAGTCGGTGAGCCTTTGCACGCTCTTGACGTTGCGTATGGGGCCCATGTTGGAAATGGCCATGATTTTTTTGGGGTTGGCCTCGATGCCGCGTTCGAACACAATGTATCCTAGCAGCTTCCCCTTTGGAACCCCAAAAACACATTTCTCGAGATTCAATCTAATATTGAACCTTCAGAGTTCACGAACATTGCAGCCAAGTTTGCAATCAGGTCATAAGCTTGAGCCATTTTGACCACTATGTCATCAACATAGACAGCGATCGTTGGTCTTGGCCGCTCGGCTTGATTAGGCTGATCGAGCGGGTCGATTTGGTCGGTGACGTAGTGCTGCATGCTCCTTTGGTAGGTGGCGCCAGTGTTTTTTAGGCCAAAAGGCATGGTCACGTAGTAGTACGAACCATACGGGGTGATATACGAGGTTGTGAGCTAATCAGACTCTTTCATCATGATCTAGTGATAGTCCGAGTAGGCATCCAGAAAGGAGAGGATCTCACAACCCGAGGTGGAGTCAACTATCTGGTCTATGCGCGACAAAGGAAAGTGGTCCTTTGGACACGCTTTGTTGAGGCCAGTATAATCAGTGTACATTCTCCATATCCCAGTCTGATTGTCAAGCCAGTCAGAGTGGAATACCTCTCTGATAAATCTGGCTACCAGGAGTTTAGCGATTTCTTCACCTCTGGCCCTGCGCCTTTCATCGTGGAAATGGCATAGGCGTTGCTTAGCGGGCTTTGAGCTTGGGATAAGGCGCAACGCATGGTCGGTGATGTCCTATGGTATGCCTGGCATGTCGGATGGCTTCCATGCAAAGACATCGTGATTGGCGTGCAGGAAATCGATGAGCTCACATTCCTATTTGGCCGGGAGCTGGGTCCCGATCCGCACCATTTTGGTAGGGTCAATTCCCACCGCCTTGGTTTCCTCGAGTGGGCGGAAGGTCGTCGAGGAGTTTGGTTTGTTATAGTCTAGGACTATTGGGGTCAATGACTCCCCAAGCTGTGGAAGCTCAGATGAGTTGATGACCGCGGTGGTGAGCTTGAAATGCTCGTGGTCGCACATGAAGGCATACGAAAAGGTGTTGCTCACGGTGATGACACCGTTCGGTCCTGACATCTTCAACTTGAGGTAGGTGTAGTTAGGGATCACCATGAATTTGGTGTAGCATGGCCACCCCAAGATGGTGTGGTAGGACCCTAGAATGTCCACCACTTCGAAGGTGAGGACCTCCGAGCGAAAGTTGGCTCAGTTGCTAAATGTGACGGGCAGGTCGATTTGCCTGAGCGGGTATGCCTACACTCCCGGGATCACCCCGTGGAAGGGAGAGCCCACCAGTTGGAGTTCCGACCGGGAGATGTGCATGGCATTGAGGGTGTCGACGTAGAGGATGTTGAGGCTGCTGCCTCCGTCCATCAGCACCTTGGTGAGGCGCTTGTTGTGGACGATGTGGTCGATGATGTGCGGGTAATGTCCTGGTCACGTGATGTGGGAGGGATGGTCCCTCTGATTGAAGGTGATCGAAGATTCTGACTAATTGAGGAAGGAGGGGACAACTGTCTTGGCGGTGCATGCCTCCCTGTAGCGCACCTTGTGCTGGCGTTTGGACCAGATGGCATCAGATCCACCGAAGATCATGATGCATTCCTCAGGGTCAGGGAAGCTGTCTCCATCCTTGCTCGCCGCACCTCCTTTCTTGGCTACCGTCTCTTTGCTGTCTCCTTCTTTTGGCCCGCTGACCTATCATAGGAAACGTTTGAGGAGCTCGTAGTCCTTGTAGAGGTGTTTGATGGGGTAGGCGTGGTTGGTACATGGGCTATCCATGAGCTTGTTGAAGTGGTCGGGCAGTCCCTATTGGGGCTGCTTGCCCGTGCGATTAGCCACGGCGACCAATGCGGTGTTGTCCGATCGGTGCTGATCCTTTTTGTTCTTCTTGCCCCTCTGTGTGGAGTGGCCCTCGTCTTGGTCCGTGTGCTTGGCCTTGCCTTTGTCCTAGCCTCCATTGAAGACTGCTCCGACCGCCTCCTCACTAGAGGCATGGTTAGTGGCAACGTCGAGTAGGTCGCGGGTGGTATGGGGTTTTAGGCAGCCAAGCTTGTGGATCAGGGACTCATAGGTCATCCCAGAGAGGAATGCGCTGATGACATCTGCATTGATGACATCAAGGAGGGAGTTGCATCATTGGGAGAACCTACGGATGTAATCCCATAGGGACTCGCTGGGCTCCTGCTGGCAGCTCTTGAGGTCCTAGGAGTTTCTAGGGTGGACATACGTCCCTTGGAAATTTCCAACGAAGACCCTCTTGAGGTCCGCCCAGTCGCGGATGCTGTCGTGCGGGAGGAATTCAAGCCATGCCCGAACATGTTCCCCCACACAGATGGGGAGATACTGAATGATGAAATAGTCATCATCCACCCCTCTAGCTCGACAGGTGAGTTGGAAATCTTTGAGCCAAATGCCGGGGTTTGTCTCCCCAGTGTACTTGGTGATGTTGGTGGGTGGTCGGAAGCACTATGGGAACGATGCTCTCTAGATACATCGGTTAAAGGCCCATGGCCCCAGGCCCTTAGGGCTAGGACTCTGGTCGTCTGGCCAGTGACCATGCCTGGGGCATATTTCACCGCTCCCCTCGATGGTTTGGCCAGGACCTATGTCGCCTATCCTCATCACCGCTCGGTGGATGTCATCATCATGCTAGGCCTGATGCCGGTTGCTAATGACGCTTGAGCGTCTTGGTGCAGACTAGGCCATCCGTGTACCAGCGGTCAGTGTAGAGCAGGCGCCAGGTTGGATCACGACGCGTCCACTGCCTCCCGAGCCGCACTTGGTGGCTGTAGCAGTGAGCGGATGGAGTGATCCGTCTAGCACGTCCCCACTCCCCCAGTGGGGAGAGTGGGTGCGTGTTGGAGTTGCGATGTAGAGCTTTCCGCCTATTGAATGGCGGTGGCATCTACCAGCACCCGGAGGTTCTGGTAGAATGCCCGGTCCTAGGGGTCGATGGGCTCGGGAACGCCGCGCAGAAGCATTGTCGCAACAGCGATGTTCTGGCTAGCCTAGGTGAACTACGGGGGATCGTTCCCCTTATTCATGATGTTGTGTTGGACCTGGCAGGCATGACCCTAGGCGCCGCCCGCCAGGTCATGCACATGGGGCACAACGTGCTGCACCGAGCACGCCGACGCATGCAGCGGCTGGTTCTACCATCGTTGTCATTGTTCCTCAACATGCTCTTGCACAAATGTGAGGCCCCCTGCATGTGAGACCAGAGGGGTGTGAGTCTGCATAGACTCCGCAACCACCGGTGACTGTCTCGGAGCGTCCGCCATCACGCACTCCTAGGACAAACGGTGGCTAGGTGCCACGTCACCGATGCTAGAGCCATCGCTCTCACCCTCATCATTTAGGAGTTCATGGAAGGTGGTAGGAGCATATCTTGCCATTCCTACAAATTTGGATGTGAGAGGGGATGGCGCCAGCATCCTTCAGAGCCCCCAAGCGCACGTGTTCACGGGGGACACGATGCCGTAGGGGAACCAATCGTACGGTGTTCATGGTGCGGTCAATATGGCCCCTTCAGATATTTGGTGGGAGATAGTAAATAGAGAGTAAATAACAGTATGCATATTACTCACAGCGGGGTTTGAGCAGAGAGTTTGCTTGGAATGAAGCGCAGATGCCTCATCGTTGAAGTCATCATGCGTCCCAGAGCTGATGGAGGGTGCCCCTCCAACGGGCGTCGGAATGAGTGCCTCCTCGTAGAGGTGTAGTACGCTGAGCCGGTCAATGACGAAGTCTAGGCTTCCAAAGAGGAAGGCCTAGGATGACTCGAAGATGGGTGGAACCCACATCGCAATAGGTGGGAGTGCGGGAAACTCCATTGAGCCGAAGCGAGTAGTATCGCTTGAGCCCGCCATGGTGAAGGTGGTGGAAAAGTGGGCCATTCGATGACCAAAAAGTGTTGAACGTACAACGTCTTCCCCATGGACGATGCCAACTATCGGTGTAGAAAGTGACCAGCACGTAAATATTTGTAGTTTTGCCGTACGTTGTGATTGGAGGTGCTCTAGCACTCAATGACACAGGGTTTATACTAGTTCAGGAAATGTGCCCTACATCCAGTTCAAGTCGGTCAGTGACTTTATTCCTGAGCCTAGGTGCTCGAAGTTTGCAGTGGGGTTACAAATGGGAAGGAGAAAGATGAGGGGTACTAGAGGTCCGATCGGACTCCGGCCGGAAGGGCCGCGAGTGACTGGAGCCCCGCTATGAGCTAAGTGTTCGAGCGTGTGCTCGTGGTTTGAACCTGGTGGTTCTGCTATTGTGTAGTAATGAACTTGATTGATCTGAATGATTCTATCTATTGGAAGAGAGTGCATCCCCTTTTATAGATGAAGAGGATGGCCTTACAAGTGAGAGGGAAGGAGTACATTTGCTGCTAAGTCTTGCTTCCCACCCCAGTGGGTACAAGATGATGGTAGGCGCCCACAACACTATTGGATGTCAGATGCACGTGTTAGGTTGTTTGTCTTCTTTGGGTATGGCAAATGTTGGCGCCTGCCACACTGTTGATATCTAGAGGCATGCAAGGGGTTTTACCATGTTCGTCTGGTATGGTAAATGCCGGCGCCCACAACACTGTCGATGCCTAGAGGCATGTGGGGGGAGCCTTATAGTATGGGAGTTAATGGTGCCATACTATAGGGGAAAGTGTTGGCGCCTACAACACTGCTTGGGTTCTGTCATGCTAGGGAGGTCACAGAGTACTGCCTGGCAGGTGCGCAGGGTATGGTCCCTAGTATTGCGGTTTGACTTGTGCGGCCTGCCTTACTTTCTTCGCCCGTTCCCTGGTCCTTACCGAGCGGGCGTCCCCGGTCGGTTAGTCCTAGTCGGCTCTAAATGTGCTAGATGGAGAAGATCAGTGAGCAGGAGTTTGGTGCATCCTCAGTTGGAGATGTGGGCCAGAGTCAGAAGTAGTGCTTTGGCCAGGCCTTCCGGTCGGAGAGGCCATCCGAAGGTGGGCTGGACACCAAAGCGAGCGCTCCGGTCGGAGAGGTGGTCCAGAGTCGAAAACGGGCGCCGTTCATCCTTGGCTAGACTTTCGGTTGGTTATTGGATCGCCCTTCTGGACTGTTGTTTAGGTAATTTGGGCCGGCCCATGAGTTGCGTGCTTGTTTACAACGTTGCCTGCTGGGCTGAGCCTTTGTTGGGAAGCCGGTCCGTGAGGGACCCTGGGTTTATGAACCCAACAAGAACTATCTAGGAAAGAAGAGAATAGAGAAGGGGTCTGAGTGAATGGATAAAGGTAGTAGAGAAGAAAAATTAAATAAGTAGGCTTATGATGATAAGCGAGCCTTCTTCGCTAGCAGTGTGAAATGAAAAAATGGTATTTACTCATTATTGGGCTTTCAACCTCGAATATCATCGCTTTCCCCGAAGCTAGTTAACATGTTTCTAACTAATGTACTGCAAATTGTCTTTCTTGTTCATGAGAGACTTCGCAATTAATAAACAAGGGAGAACCTTCATAGCCCTTTGGTGATGTCTAAAGAGCAGAGCCGAAGTTAAAAAGATGAAGTCGACAACGAAGGGCCGAAGGTGATCGGGGCCACCTCATAGAGAAGCAAAGCCAAGGGTGAGCGAAACAAAGCCAGCATGGGTCATGCCCATAAAGACTCTTGCTGATGACCCATCTCGTCCTGCGAAGCCTGTTGGACGAAGTAGAAATGCTGGTCCGACTATGTAATGACTAGACTGCCCTTTTGATTAGAGAAGGTCTGATTTTGATGTAATGGCAGATTCATTGGTAAAATGGGGATAGTAATAGGATTGCCAATGACTCCACCCCCTATAAGTACTCCCTGGCATGTACTTTTGTCAGACATGAAAATTTTATCCAATAGAGCTAAATTCACTCTCTGATGCTTGTGTGATTGTTTCACCAACACTCATATAACCAATAACAATTGTAGTTCTCAAATAAGAAAACATACCAATTTATATTGCCCCAATATTTCATTAATGATAAAAATTTGAAGTCCAAACACACAACAGACAAATGAAAACTAGCGACCACTAAAAACATAAAAGCTTACTCGGTAGTGTAGGTTGTTATATCTATATCTATATCTATATCTGTAATCTATATCTATATCTATATCTATATCTATATCTATATCTATATCTATATCTATATCTATATCTATATCTATATCTATATCTATATCTATATCTATATCTATATCTATACCTTAATATTAAAGAGCAAAGAGTTTCTATCATCTCGTTCTTTTTTACTTTTCAAACTATCTTTGTGCCCTTCATGTGAGGGTCCGGTGCCTCAGCCTAGCTCAACCATGTGTCATCCACTTGATCGACCCACTTAGCCTAAACCGACATCAAGGATCCTTAGGAGAGTGCCATGTGCACCTCCTCTTCAGGATCTTTTATGGTTGAGTTACACCACAAACCATTCATCAAGCCATTCACACATCACAATCATTATACATTAAAGAGTTTAACTGTTTGCTGAAACATCATTGATCATAAAAAAATACATTAAATTGTAATCTTGCACATCTCATCTACATGTTCATTTAGTATCCCATGCTCCAACTAGGTTTTCTCTTGGTCACTTAACACTAGCATCAGAGTAACTTGCAGCTCACTTTGGACACCCATCCCGAAGTCTACTACACTTTGACTTCATTGAGCTTGGATCAATGGTCATTAAGCCAAATGTACCTGCACAACCACTTATTGGTAGCACTGAGTACATTTCATACTCGTAGGGATTATACCAACATATATATTTGGTGGATGCTGGGATTAATAGGCATTTTGTAACTTCATATAAAAAACATGGCATTTATTAAAGAGATAACATGCTCATGATTCATACTTTGATTCTAATTAACAAGTACAATATTATTGACAAATAACAATGAGATCATGGTTAAGTGATCAAAATCATAATTCTTCTCATCATCATGTTTCATCATCAACGCTACACTGGTTCTATCTTGAAGGACTTTAGGCTTTCAAAAGGATCTCTATAGAGGTGTACAACTATACCCACAAGGACAACAATGACGAACCACCATACTCATGCCCAGATAAGGGTTGCCTCATAGTTCCGACCTTTCCTCAATGTGGCTCTCCAATTGACAAACAGTTTGACTGGGTACGGATGTAATGACATCTTGTCTACACTGTGTCACCCCTCGCACCGAATCCATGCGATAAGCAAGTCACCACCAAGTACTTGACTTACCACCCCCATTTGTGATATGTGGTCTGTACAGGTGGTTACTCAAACTCGCTATCCCATGGACTTTCCTTAGCTACTCCACGAGCTACGTCCTTGAGATTCGACACTCACAGTGACCTTACCCCTCACTTGAGTAGAGATTACAAAATTGGTCATCACTTCATTATCCCAAATTAAGGTTGGTCCTTAGTCACATTGAGTCATTTGAGTAAAGTTGACACCCTTTGCAACTTTTAAGTGATGATTAATTATCCCAGTGTAGCTCCTACACACGTGAGAGTGAGTACCCGCTAAGACTTGACTTCTAATGAAGCTAGCCATCTAAGCTTTTAAGCGATCCAAACCCATTGGTTGAGTAGAGGCTATGATCAGCTTAAGTGAGTTGGTATAACTTAGCAAGACATGATTAAGTAGTTCATCATTTTAAATGATATGCAGACACATAATGAACAATAATAAGTATCCAAAGTAGGGTAGTAATAGTGGTGCCTTCTAGTCATGAAGTTCCGATGACCAAGGGTGATCATGATGACACATAAATGTTCCTCACAACCTAGGTTAACCCGTGAGAAGACATCGAAAGAGTTGGAGACGAGCTCACCTGATTGAATTGAGAGATAAATAGCATATGAGAGTGATTCAAGATAGAGAGCTTTGATGAGTGATCTAACAGTGGATTAGTGTCGTACTAATTTATATCTAAACATGTGATTGGGTGGTTAGGTTCTAGGGTTAAGGGTTAAACATTTTAAACATTTAAAATATTCGACAAACAAGTCTGTAAACTTCCATGTACGATCGTGGAATTGTTTCCTGAAGCTAACAAGTTTGGGTTGGGCTCTGAGTGAACTGACGGAACATTTTGATAAACTTGATGGACGATCTGTGGTGTCGATGGAACATTGCACAGAATGATTCGTGGTGCTAGGACTTAGTCATTTTGGGTAAACTATGCTCATGAATGGTCCATGAATTTGACGGACGATCCATGGTGAACTCTGTGCTCTCAGGTTCTCTAGAAAAATTAATTTTAATTGTTGATAGATGGTTCATGGATCCCACGGATGATTCATGGATTCATCACTAGTGAAGGCTAAGTGTTTGGCTTTGATTTTTGGCTAAGTGTTGGTGTTGTTAGATGATCCGTAAAATGTGATGGATGCTCCATCAATGCGTTGATAGAACCTATGTGATTTGTTGTTCATGGTGTTCATGTGTGATTTAAACCTAGATTGTCAGTGATGTTTACCATGCATGTTAAAGGGGTTTCTATGGTTGTTTAGGTGACCTATTGGGCTTGTGATGGCTAGGTTTTGAGCTCTAGTTATCATGTGCATCATATTGATTTGTGAATTAATTTAATCTTGAGAAATGAGAGATTAGATCATGGAATTGGGCATGGCAACTTATCTTTGAGATTTGGTGACCTCAAGGCCACCAAGATCAAAGATGGAGTCTTGTTTAACCGCTTCCAAGCAAAAGAGAGGGATTTGGCTATTCATGAGGATTCTTGTAAAAATTCATAAAAATGCATTAGAGAGGAATTGTATAGATTCATGAGATGATTGAGCTAGTGATTGAGCTTACTCTTGAGATGATGGAGCAATTACCAAGATTCATACTTCATCCATGCATAGAGAAATCAAGGGTTAGGGTTTGAGAGAGGATCTCAAGAAAAGGAGAAGAGAGTTCTTGAGCTAACCATGGATGGATAAGGAGATGGACATGCTCATGGTGGTTAAGATGGTGCTGATCCTTCCTTGCTTTTCCTCTTTTCTTTCCCATCCTTCTCTTCTCCTCCTTTAGTTTCTTTCTCTAGTTCAACCTTGTAGAGAGAGAGAGGGAGAGGACTGGAAATGGATGAGTGAATGGATAGAGCTGGCTTTCCTCTGCTGAGGACATTCTCAATTTTGAGCTGACAAGTGGGGACAACTTAGGTGGGTTGAGGATAGATCATTCCCAACTCAATTATACTAAACCAGTGAATTGACAGACAGTCCGTCGATTTGGTCGGGATGTTCCATAAATTCTCTAACTCTAAGAAATTGATCTAGAGAAAGTTTTTTTGGCATTAGGGGCATTCTCCATGTCTTAGAGGTTGATAAACACTTGTAAAGTGATCAAAGATGTTGATTGGCATCCTTCTTGGAGTATCTTTGCGATGTTGATCGTCTTTTGATCTTTGTTGACTTTGGATTGACTTTGGTTGACTTGAGAGGATTGATTAAGTTGAATTGCAAATTTGGAGTCCTTGTCCTAGTAGGAAGCACTAGGAATCCTTCAAAGAGGATGATAATGTGATCCTTGAGTGTTTGAGGGACTGTGCAAGGTCATCAAGGAAGTTCTAATAAAAGTTTTTAGTTGGAATGACTCTAGGTCATGACACTTCATATCCGTATGTGACCTATATTCATGATTCATGCTTATATGAGTTAGAATAAATCATGTCCAACCATGATACAAAGTTTGATTCCTAGATGTATTAGGTTTCTTGTAACATAACACATGAGCAACTTCTTTGTTTGGTATATGTTCGCTTCGTCGGTTCGTTTTCTTTTGTCCATCCACTAGGTATGTTAGCTTTTTTTCTTTTTCCACCCCCCGAATATCTTTAATTAGTCTCTTTCCATCTTTTGGTTTTTCTTTCTCCGTCCGTATCTAGTCCATCCATAGTTATTTTTCTTGATCCAACATGGTGGTACTCAAGCTAGGCGGAGCGCAGGATCATGGGGCTCTTTGAGGCAAACCTACATGACTCGGTCCAATGCTACTTTTGGAAGGGACAATCGCTAGGAGCATCTATGGTGTGGCCTAGTTCCTACCATACGCATTCTACACGCTGGGGCTTTGGTACGCTGTGTGGCTGGTGAAGCATGGCATCTGTGACTTCTCACGAGCCATCCACATGTTCATGGTGCTCATGGTGTTGTGGCGCTACTGAGACGCTAAGGCTGATGCTGGACTTCATCAAGAGCACTGGACTCAAGTGGACGTTGTCTAGCGGG